>NC_134825.1:10771242-10936861 GCF_004210375.1 Tachypleus tridentatus | reverse complement strand
AAAACCATATAAAGATGAGAACACGTAGCAGACTGAAACCTAGTTAAAACCATATAAAGATGAGAACACGTAGCAGACTGATACCTAGTTAAAACCATATAAAGATGAGAACACGTAGCAGACTGATATCTAGTTAAAACCATATAAAGATGAGAACACGTAGCAGACTGAAACCTAGTTAAAACCATATAAAGATGAGAACACGTAGCAGACTGAAATCTAGTTAAAACCATATAAAGATGAGAACACGTAGCAGACTGAAACCTAGTTAAAACCATATAAAGATGAGAACACGCAGCAGACTGAAATCTAGTTAAAACCATATAAAGATGAGAACACGTAGCAGACTGAAACCTAGTTAAAAACCATATAAAGATGAGAACACGTAGCAGACTGATATCTAGTTAAAAACCATATGAAGATGAGAACACGTAGCAGACTGATATCTAGTTAAAACCATATAAAGATGAGAACACGTAGCAGACTGATATCTAGTTAAAAACCATATAAAGATGAGAACACGTAGCAGACTGATATCTAGTTAAAAACCATATAAAGATGAGAACACGTAGCAGACTGATATCTAGTTAAAAACCATATAAAGATGAGAACACGTAGCAGACTGAAACCTAGTTAAAACCATATAAAGATGAGAACACGTAGCAGACTGAAACCTAGTAAAAAACCATATAAAGATGAGAACACGTAGCTGACTGAAACCTAGTTAAAACCATATAAAGATGAGAACACGTAGCAGACTGAAACCTAGTTAAAAACCATATAAAGATGAGAACACGTAGCAGACTGAAACCTAGTTAAAACCATATAAAGATGAGAACACGTAGCAGACTGATATCTAGTTAAAAACCATATAAAGATGAGAACACGTAGCAGACTGAAACCTAGTTAAAACCATATGAAGATGAGAACACGTAGCAGACTGATATCTAGTTAAAACCATATAAAGATGAGAACACGTAGCAGACTGATATCTAGTTGAAAACCATATGAAGATGAGAAAACGTAGCAGACTGAAACCTAGTTAAAACCATATAAAGATGAGAACACGTAGCAGACTGAAACCTAGTTAAAACCATATATAAAGATGAGAACACGTAGCAGACTGAAACCTAGTTAAAACCATATAAAGATGAGAACACGTAGCAGACTGAAACCTAGTTAAAACCATATAAAGATGAGAACACGTAGCTGTCTGAAACCGAGTTAAAACCATATAAAGATGAGAACACGTAGCAGACTGAAACCTAGTTAAAAACCATATAAAGATGAGAACACGTAGCAGACTGATATCTAGTTAAAAACCATATAAAGATGAGAACACGTAGCAGACTGATATCTAGTTAAAAACCATATAAAGATGAGAACACGTAGCAGACTGAAACCTAGTTAAAACCATATAAAGATGAGAACACGTAGCTGTCTGAAACCTAGTTAAAACCATATAAAGATGAGAACACGTAGCAGACTGAAACCTAGTTAAAAACCATATAAAGATGAGAACACGTAGCAGACTGAAACCTAGTTAAAAACCATATAAAGATGAGAACACGTAGCAGACTGAAACCTAGTTAAAAACCATATAAAGATGAGAACACGTAGCAGACTGAAACCTAGTTAAAACCATATAAAGATGAGAACACGTAGCAGACTGATATCTAGTTAAAAACCATATAAAGATGAGAACACGTAGCAGACTGATATCTAGTTGAAAACCATATAAAGATGAGAACACGTAGCAGACTGATATCTAGTTAAAAACCATATAAAGATGAGAACACGTAGCAGACTGAAACCTAGTTAAAACCATATAAAGATGAGAACACGTAGCAGACTGATAACCTAGTTAAAACCATATAAAGATGAGAACACGTAGCAGACTGATATCTAGTTAAAACCATATAAAGATGAGAACACGTAGCAGACTGATATCTAGTTAAAACCATATAAAGATGAGAACACGTAGCAGACTGAAACCTAGTTAAAACCATATAAAGATGAGAACACGTAGCAGACTGAAACCTAGTTAAAACCATATAAAGATGAGAACACGTAGCAGACTGAAACCTAGTTAAAACCATATAAAGATGAGAACACGTAGCAGACTGAAACCTAGTTAAAAACCATATAAAGATGAGAACACGTAGCAGACTGAAATCTAGTTAAAAACCATATAAAGATGAGAACACGTAGCAGACTGATATCTAGTTAAAAACCATATAAAGATGAGAACACGTAGCAGACTGATACCTAGTTGAAAACCATATAAAGATGAGAACACGTAGCAGACTGATATCTAGTTAAAACCATATAAAGATGAGAACACGTAGCAGACTGATATCTAGTTAAAACCATATAAAGATGAGAACACGTAGCAGACTGAAACCTAGTTAAAACCATATAAAGATGAGAACACGTAGCAGACTGAAACCTAGTTAAAACCATATAAAGATGAGAACACGTAGCAGACTGAAACCTAGTTAAAACCATATAAAGATGAGAACACGTAGCTGACTGAAACCTAGTTAAAACCATATAAAGATGAGAACACGTAGCTGTCTGAAACCTAGTTAAAAACCATATAAAGATGAGAACACGTAGCAGACTGAAACCTAGTTAAAAACCATATAAAGATGAGAACACGTAGCAGACTGAAACCTAGTTAAAACCATATAAAGATGACAACATGTTGCAGACTGATATCTAGTTAAAACCATATAAAGATGAGAACACGTAGCAGACTGATATCTAGTTAAAACCATATAAAGATGAGAACACGTAGCAGACTGATATCTAGTTAAAACCATATAAAGATGAGAACACGTAGCAGACTGAAACCTAGTTAAAAACCATATAAAGATGAGAACACGTAGCAGACTGAAACCTAGTTAAAACCATATAAAGATGAGAACACGTAGCAGACTGAAACCTAGTTAAAACCATATAAAGATGAGAACACGTAGCAGACTGAAACCTAGTTAAAAACCATATAAAGATGAGAACACGTAGCAGACTTATATCTAGTTAAAAACCATATAAAGATGAGAACACGTAGCAGACTGATATCTAGTTAAAACCATATAAAGATGAGAACACGTAGCAGACTGATATCTAGTTAAAACCATATAAAGATGAGAACACGTAGCAGACTGAAACCTAGTTAAAACCATATAAAGATGAGAACACGTAGCAGACTGATATCTAGTTAAAACCATATAAAGATGAGAACACGTAGCAGACTGATATCTAGTTAAAACCATATAAAGATGAGAACACGTAGCAGACTGATATCTAGTTAAAACCATATAAAGATGAGAACACGTAGCAGACTGAAACCTAGTTAAAACCATATAAAGATGAGAACACGTAGCAGACTGAAACCGTTAAAACCATATAAAGATGAGAACACGTAGCAGACTGAAACCTAGTTAAAACCATATAAAGATGAGAACACGTAGCAGACTGAAACCTAGTTAAAACCATATAAAGATGAGAACACGTAGCAGACTGATATCTAGTTAAAACCATATAAAGATGAGAACACGTAGCAGACTGAATATCTAGTTAAAACCATATAAAGATGAGAACACGTAGCAGACTGAAACCTAGTTAAAACCATATAAAGATGAGAACACGTAGCAGACTGAAACCTAGTTAAAACCATATAAAGATGAGAACACGTAGCAGACTGAAACCTAGTTAAAACCATATAAAGATGAGAACACGTAGCAGACTGAAACCTAGTTAAAACCATATAAAGATGAGAACACGTAGCAGACTGATATCTAGTTAAAACCATATAAAGATGAGAACACGTAGCAGACTGAAACCTAGTTAAAAACCATATAAAGATGAGAACACGTAGCAGACTGAAACCTAGTTAAAAACCATATAAAGATGAGAACACGTAGCAGACTGATATCTAGTTAAAACCATATAAAGATGAGAACACGTAGCAGACTGAAACCTAGTTAAAAACCATATAAAGATGAGAACACGTAGCAGACTGATATCTAGTTAAAACCATATAAAGATGAGAACACGTAGCAGACTGAAACCTAGTTAAAAACCATATAAAGATGAGAACACGTAGCAGACTGATATCTAGTTAAAAACCATATAAAGATGAGAACACGTAGCAGACTGATATCTAGTTAAAAACCATATAAAGATGAGAACACGTAGCAGACTGATATCTAGTTAAAACCATATAAAGATGAGAACACGTAGCAGACTGAAACCTAGTTAAAACCATATAAAGATGAGAACACGTAGCAGACTGAAACCTAGTTAAAACCATATAAAGATGAGAACACGTAGCAGACTGAAACCTAGTTAAAACCATATAAAGATGAGAACACGTAGCAGACTGAAACCTAGTTAAAAACCATATAAAGATGAGAACACGTAGCAGACTGATATCTAGTTAAAAACCATATAAAGATGAGAACACGTAGCAGACTGATATCTAGTTAAAACCATATAAAGATGAGAACACGTAGCAGACTGATATCTAGTTAAAACCATATAAAGATGAGAACACGTAGCAGACTGAAACCTAGTTAAAACCATATAAAGATGAGAACACGTAGCAGACTGATATCTAGTTAAAACCATATAAAGATGAGAACACGTAGCAGACTGATATCTAGTTAAAACCATATAAAGATGAGAACACGTAGCAGACTGATATCTAGTTAAAACCATATAAAGATGAGAACACGTAGCAGACTGAAACCTAGTTAAAACCATATAAAGATGAGAACACGTAGCAGACTGAAACCTAGTTAAAACCATATAAAGATGAGAACACGTAGCAGACTGAAACCTAGTTAAAACCATATAAAGATGAGAACACGTAGCAGACTGAAACCTAGTTAAAACCATATAAAGATGAGAACACGTAGCAGACTGATATCTAGTTAAAACCATATAAAGATGAGAACACGTAGCAGACTGATATCTAGTTAAAACCATATAAAGATGAGAACACGTAGCAGACTGATATCTAGTTAAAACCATATAAAGATGAGAACACGTAGCAGACTGAAATCTAGTTAAAACCATATAAAGATGAGAACACGTAGCAGACTGAAACCTAGTTAAAACCATATAAAGATGAGAACACGTAGCAGACTGAAACCTAGTTAAAACCATATAAAGATGAGAACACGTAGCAGACTGAAACCTAGTTAAAACCATATAAAGATGAGAACACGTAGCAGACTGAAATCTAGTTAAAACCATATAAAGATGAGAACACGTAGCAGACTGATATCTAGTTAAAACCATATAAAGATGAGAACACGTAGCAGACTGAAACCTAGTTAAAAACCATATAAAGATGAGAACACGTAGCAGACTTATATCTAGTTGAAAACCATATAAAGATGAAAACACGTAGCAGCCTGAAACCTAGTTAAAAACCATATAAAGATGAGAACACGTAGCAGACTGAAACCTAGTTAAAACCATATAAAGATGAGAACACGTAGCAGACTGAAACCTAGTTAAAACCATATAAAGATGAGAACACGTAGCAGACTGAAACCTAGTTAAAACCATATAAAGATGAGAACACGTAGCAGACTGAAACCTAGTTAAAACCATATAAAGATGAGAACACGTAGCAGACTGAAACCTAGTTAAAACCATATAAAGATGAGAACACGTAGCAGACTGAAACCTAGTTAAAACCATATAAAGATGAGAACACGTAGCAGACTGTTAAAACCATATAGATGAGAACACGTAGCAGACTGAAACCTAGTTAAAACCATATAAAGATGAGAACACGTAGCAGACTGAAACCTAGTTAAAACCATATAAAGATGAGAACACGTAGCAGACTGAAACCTAGTTAAAACCATATAAAGATGAGAACACGTAGCAGACTGAAACCTAGTTAAAAACCATATAAAGATGAGAACACGTAGCAGACTGAAACCTAGTTAAAACCATATAAAGATGAGAACACGTAGCAGACTGATATCTAGTTAAAACCATATAAAGATGAGAACACGTAGCAGACTGATATCTAGTTAAAACCATATAAAGATGAGAACACGTAGCAGACTGATATCTAGTTAAAACCATATAAAGATGAGAACACGTAGCAGACTGAAACCTAGTTAAAACCATATAAAGATGAGAACACGTAGCATATAAAGATGAGAACTGAGACTGACCTAGTTAAAACCATATAAAGATGAGAACACGTAGCAGACTGAAACCTAGTTAAAACCATATAAAGATGAGAACACGTAGCAGACTGATATCTAGTTAAAACCATATAAAGATGAGAACACGTAGCAGACTGATATCTAGTTAAAACCATATAAAGATGAGAACACGTAGCAGACTGATATCTAGTTAAAACCATATAAAGATGAGAACACGTAGCAGACTGAAACCTAGTTAAAACCACCATATAAAGATGAGAACACGTAGCAGACTGAAACCTAGTTAAAACCATATAAAGATGAGAACACGTAGCAGACTGAAACCTAGTTAAAACCATATAAAGATGAGAACACGTAGCAGACTGAAACCTAGTTAAAACCATATAAAGATGAGAACACGTAGCAGACTGAAACCTAGTTAAAACCATATAAAGATGAGAACACGTAGCAGACTGATATCTAGTTAAAACCATATAAAGATGAGAACACGTAGCAGACTGATATCTAGTTAAAACCATATAAAGATGAGAACACGTAGCAGACTGATATCTAGTTAAAACCATATAAAGATGAGAACACGTAGCAGACTGATATCTAGTTAAAACCATATAAAGATGAGAACACGTAGCAGACTGAAACCTAGTTAAAACCATATAAAGATGAGAACACGTAGCAGACTGAAACCTAGTTAAAAACCATATAAAGATGAGAACACGTAGCAGACTGAAACCTAGTTAAAACCATATAAAGATGAGAACACGTAGCAGACTGAAACCTAGTTAAAACCATATAAAGATGAGAACACGTAGCAGACTGAAACCTAGTTAAAACCATATAAAGATGAGAACACGTAGCAGACTGAAACCTAGTTAAAACCATATAAAGATGAGAACACGTAGCAGACTGAAACCTAGTTAAAACCATATAAAGATGAGAACACGTAGCAGACTGATATCTAGTTAAAACCATATAAAGATGAGAACACGTAGCAGACTGAAACCTAGTTAAAACCATATAAAGATGAGAACACGTAGCAGACTGATATCTAGTTAAAACCATATAAAGATGAGAACACGTAGCAGACTGATATCTAGTTAAAACCATATAAAGATGAGAACACGTAGCAGACTGATATCTAGTTAAAACCATATAAAGATGAGAACACGTAGCAGACTGAAACCTAGTTAAAACCATATAAAGATGAGAACACGTAGCAGACTGAAACCTAGTTAAAACCATATAAAGATGAGAACACGTAGCAGACTGAAACCTAGTTAAAACCATATAAAGATGAGAACACGTAGCAGACTGATATCTAGTTAAAACCATATAAAGATGAGAACACGTAGCAGACTGATATCTAGTTAAAACCATATAAAGATGAGAACACGTAGCAGACTGATACCTAGTTAAAACCATATAAAGATGAGAACACGTAGCAGACTGAAACCTAGTTAAAACCATATAAAGATGAGAACACGTAGCAGACTGAAACCTAGTTAAAAACCATATAAAGATGAGAACACGTAGCAGACTGAAACCTAGTTAAAACCATATAAAGATGAGAACACGTAGCAGACTGATATCTAGTTAAAACCATATAAAGATGAGAACACGTAGCAGACTGATATCTAGTTAAAACCATATAAAGATGAGAACACGTAGCAGACTGATATCTAGTTAAACACCATATAAAGATGAGAACACGTAGCAGACTGAAACCTAGTTAAAAACCATATAAAGATGAGAACACGTAGCAGACTGAAACCTAGTTAAAACCATATAAAGATGAGAACACGTAGCAGACTGAAACCTAGTTAAAACCATATAAAGATGAGAACACGTAGCAGACTGAAACCTAGTTAAAACCATATAAAGATGAGAACACGTAGCAGACTGATATCTAGTTAAAACCATATAAAGATGAGAACACGTAGCAGACTGATATCTAGTTAAAACCATATAAAGATGAGAACACGTAGCAGACTGATATCTAGTTAAAACCATATAAAGATGAGAACACGTAGCAGACTGATATCTAGTTAAAACCATATAAAGATGAGAACACGTAGCAGACTGATATCTAGTTAAAACCATATAAAGATGAGAACACGTAGCAGACTGAAACCTAGTTAAAACCATATAAAGATGAGAACACGTAGCAGACTGAAACCTAGTTAAAACCATATAAAGATGAGAACACGTAGCAGACTGAAACCTAGTTAAAACCATATAAAGATGAGAACACGTAGCAGACTGAAACCTAGTTAAAAACCATATAAAGATGAGAACACGTAGCAGACTGAAACCTAGTTAAAAACCATATAAAGATGAGAACACGTAGCAGACTGATATCTAGTTAAAAACCATATAAAGATGAGAACACGTAGCAGACTGATATCTAGTTAAAACCATATAAAGATGAGAACACGTAGCAGACTGATATCTAGTTAAAACCATATAAAGATGAGAACACGTAGCAGACTGAAACCTAGTTAAAACCATATAAAGATGAGAACACGTAGCAGACTGAAACCTAGTTAAAACCATATAAAGATGAGAACACGTAGCAGACTGAAACCTAGTTAAAACCATATAAAGATGAGAACACGTAGCAGACTGAAACCTAGTTAAAACCATATAAAGATGAGAACACGTAGCAGACTGAAACCTAGTTAAAACCATATAAAGATGAGAACACGTAGCAGACTGATATCTAGTTAAAACCATATAAAGATGAGAACACGTAGCAGACTGATATCTAGTTAAAACCATATAAAGATGAGAACACGTAGCAGACTGAAACCTAGTTAAAACCATATAAAGATGAGAACACGTAGCAGACTGAAACCTAGTTAAAACCATATAAAGATGAGAACACGTAGCAGACTGAAACCTAGTTAAAAACCATATAAAGATGAGAACACGTAGCAGACTGATATCTAGTTAAAAACCATATAAAGATGAGAACACGTAGCAGATTTATATCTAGTTCAAAACCATATAAAGATGAGAACACGTAGCAGACTGATATCTAGTTAAAACCATATAAAGATGAGAACACGTAGCAGACTGAAACCTAGTTAAAACCATATAAAGATGAGAACACGTAGCAGACTGAAACCTAGTTAAAACCATATAAAGATGAGAACACGTAGCAGACTGAAACCTAGTTAAAACCATATAAAGATGAGAACACGTAGTACTGCAGACTGAGAACACTAGTTAAAACCATATAAAGATGAGAACACGTAGCAGACTGAAACCTAGTTAAAACCATATAAAGATGAGAACACGCAGCAGACTTATATCTAGTTGAAAACCATATAAAGATGAGAACACGTAGCAGACTGAAACCTAGTTAAAAACCATATGAAGATGAGAACACGTTGCAGACTGATATCCAGTTAAAAACCATATAAAGATGAGAACACGTAGCAGACTGAAACCTAGTTAAAACCATATAAAGATGAGAACACGTAGCAGACTGAAACCTAGTTAAAACCATATAAAGATGAGAACACGTAGCAGACTGATATCTAGTTAAAACCATATAAAGATGAGAACACGTAGCAGACTGAAATCTAGTTAAAACCATATAAAGATGAGAACACGTAGCAGACTGATATCTAGTTAAAACCATATAAAGATGAGAACACGTAGCAGACTGAAACCTAGTTAAAACCATATAAAGATGAGAACACGTAGCAGACTGAAACCTAGTTAAAACCATATAAAGATGAGAACACGTAGCAGACTGAAACCTAGTTAAAACCATATAAAGATGAGAACACGTAGCAGACTGAAACCTAGTTAAAAACCATATAAAGATGAGAACACGTAGCAGACTGAAACCTAGTTAAAACCATATAAAGATGAGAACACGTAGCAGACTGAAACCTAGTTAAAACCATATAAAGATGAGAACACGTAGCAGACTGATATCTAGTTAAAACCATATAAAGATGAGAACACGTAGCAGACTGATATCTAGTTAAAACCATATAAAGATGAGAACACGTAGCAGACTGATATCTAGTTAAAACCATATAAAGATGAGAACACGTAGCAGACTGAAACCTAGTTAAAACCATATAAAGATGAGAACACGTAGCAGACTGAAACCTAGTTAAAACCATATAAAGATGAGAACACGTAGCAGACTGAAACCTAGTTAAAACCATATAAAGATGAGAACACGTAGCAGACTGAAACCTAGTTAAAACCATATAAAGATGAGAACACGTAGCAGACTGATATCTAGTTGAGAACACGTAGCAGACTGAAACCTAAAACCATATAAAGATGAGAACACGTAGCAGACTGAAATCTAGTTAAAACCATATAAAGATGAGAACACGTAGCAGACTGATATCTAGTTAAAACCATATAAAGATGAGAACACGTAGCAGACTGATATCTAGTTAAAACCATATAAAGATGAGAACACGTAGCAGACTGAAATCTAGTTAAAACCATATAAAGATGAGAACACGTAGCAGACTGATATCTAGTTAAAACCATATAAAGATGAGAACACGTAGCAGACTGAAACCTAGTTAAAACCATATAAAGATGAGAACACGTAGCAGACTGATATCTAGTTAAAACCATATAAAGATGAGAACACGTAGCAGACTGATATCTAGTTAAAACCATATAAAGATGAGAACACGTAGCAGACTGAAACCTAGTTAAAACCATATAAAGATGAGAACACGTAGCAGACTGAAACCTAGTTAAAACCATATAAAGATGAGAACACGTAGCAGACTGAAACCTAGTTGAAACCTAAAAACCATATAAAGATGAGAACACGTAGCAGACTGAAACCTAGTTAAAACCATATAAAGATGAGAACACGTAGCAGACTGAAACCTAGTTAAAAACCATATAAAGATGAGAACACGTAGCAGACTGATATCTAGTTAAAACCATATAAAGATGAGAACACGTAGCAGACTGATATCTAGTTAAAACCATATAAAGATGAGAACACGTAGCAGACTGAAACCTAGTTAAAACCATATAAAGATGAGAACACGTAGCAGACTGAAATCTAGTTAAAACCATATAAAGATGAGAACACGTAGCAGACTGATATCTAGTTAAAACCATATAAAGATGAGAACACGTAGCAGACTGATATCTAGTTAAAACCATATAAAGATGAGAACACGTAGCAGACTGAAACCTAGTTAAAACCATATAAAGATGAGAACACGTAGCAGACTGAAACCTAGTTAAAACCATATAAAGATGAGAACACGTAGCAGACTGAAACCTAGTTAAAACCATATAAAGATGAGAACACGTAGCAGACTGAAACCTAGTTAAAACCATATAAAGATGAGAACACGTAGCAGACTGAAACCTAGTTAAAACCATATAAAGATGAGAACACGTAGCAGACTGATATCTAGTTAAAACCATATAAAGATGAGAACACGTAGCAGACTGATATCTAGTTAAAACCATATAAAGATGAGAACACGTAGCAGACTGATATCTAGTTAAAACCATATAAAGATGAGAACACGTAGCAGACTGATATCTAGTTAAAACCATATAAAGATGAGAACACGTAGCAGACTGAAACCTAGTTAAAACCATATAAAGATGAGAACACGTAGCAGACTGAAACCTAGTTAAAACCATATAAAGATGAGAACACGTAGCAGACTGAAACCTAGTTAAAACCATATAAAGATGAGAACACGTAGCAGACTGAAACCTAGTTAAAACCATATAAAGATGAGAACACGTAGCAGACTGATATCTAGTTAAAACCATATAAAGATGAGAACACGTAGCAGACTGATATCTAGTTAAAACCATATAAAGATGAGAACACGTAGCAGACTGATATCTAGTTAAAACCATATAAAGATGAGAACACGTAGCAGACTGATATCTAGTTAAAACCATATAAAGATGAGAACACGTAGCAGACTGATATCTAGTTAAAACCATATAAAGATGAGAACACGTAGCAGACTGAAATCTAGTTAAAACCATATAAAGATGAGAACACGTAGCAGACTGAAACCTAGTTAAAACCATATAAAGATGAGAACACGTAGCAGACTGAAACCTAGTTAAAACCATATAAAGATGAGAACACGTAGCAGACTGAAACCTAGTTAAAACCATATAAAGATGAGAACACGTAGCAGACTGAAACCTAGTTAAAACCATATAAAGATGAGAACACGTAGCAGACTGAAACCTAGTTAAAACCATATAAAGATGAGAACACGTAGCAGACTGATATCTAGTTAAAACCATATAAAGATGAGAACACGTAGCAGACTGATATCTAGTTAAAACCATATAAAGATGAGAACACGTAGCAGACTGAAACCTAGTTAAAACCATATAAAGATGAGAACACGTAGCAGACTGAAACCTAGTTAAAACCATATAAAGATGAGAACACGTAGCAGACTGAAACCTAGTTAAAACCATATAAAGATGAGAACACGTAGCAGACTGAAACCTAGTTAAAACCATATAAAGATGAGAACACGTAGCAGACTGAAACCTAGTTAAAACCATATAAAGATGAGAACACGTAGCAGACTGAAATCTAGTTAAAAAAACCATATAAAGATGAGAACACGTAGCAGACTGAAACCTAGTTAAAACCATATAAAGATGAGAACACGTAGCAGACTGAAACCTAGTTAAAAACCATATAAAGATGAGAACACGTAGCAGACTGAAATCTAGTTAAAAAAACCATATAAAGATGAGAACACGTAGATGAGAACACTGACTGAAACCTAGTTAAAACCATATAAAGATGAGAACACGTAGCAGACTGAAACCTAGTTAAAACCATATAAAGATGAGAACACGTAGCAGACTGAAACCTAGTTAAAAACCATATAAAGATGAGAACACGTAGCAGACTGAAACCTAGTTAAAAACCATATAAAGATGAGAACACGTAGCAGACTGATATCTAGTTAAAAACCATATAAAGATGAGAACACGTAGCAGACTGAAACCTAGTTAAAACCATATAAAGATGAGAACACGTAGCAGACTGAAACCTAGTTAAAACCATATAAAGATGAGAACACGTAGCAGACTGAAACCTAGTTAAAACCATATAAAGATGAGAACACGTAGCAGACTGAAACCTAGTTAAAACCATATAAAGATGAGAACACGTAGCAGACTGAAACCTAGTTAAAACCATATAAAGATGAGAACACGTAGCAGACTGATATCTAGTTAAAACCATATAAAGATGAGAACACGTAGCAGACTGATATCTAGTTAAAACCATATAAAGATGAGAACACGTAGCAGACTGATATCTAGTTAAAAACCATATAAAGATGAGAACACGTAGCAGACTGATATCTAGTTAAAACCATATAAAGATGAGAACACGTAGCAGACTGAAACCTAGTTAAAAACCATATAAAGATGAGAACACGTAGCAGACTGATATCTAGTTGAAAACCATATAAAGATGAGAACACGTAGCAGACTGAAACCTAGTTAAAAACCATATAAAGATGAGAACACGTAGCAGACTGAAACCTAGTTAAAAACCATATAAAGATGAGAACACGTAGCAGACTGAAACCTAGTTAAAACCATATAAAGATGACAACACGTAGCAGACTGAAACCTAGTTAAAACCATATAAAGATGAGAACACGTAGCAGACTGATATCTAGTTAAAACCATATAAAGATGAGAACACGTAGCAGACTGATATCTAGTTAAAACCATATAAAGATGAGAACACGTAGCAGACTGATATCTAGTTAAAACCATATAAAGATGAGAACACGTAGCAGACTGATATCTAGTTAAAACCATATAAAGATGAGAACACGTAGCAGACTGAAACCTAGTTAAAAACCATATAAAGATGAGAACACGTAGCAGACTGAAACCTAGTTAAAAACCATATAAAGATGAGAACACGTAGCAGACTGAAACCTAGTTAAAACCATATAAAGATGAGAACACGTAGCAGACTGATATTTAGTTGAAAACCATATCAAGATGAGAACACGTAGCAGACTGATATCTAGTTAAAACCATATAAAGATGAGAACACGTAGCAGACTGATATTTAGTTAAAAACCATATAAAGATGAGAACACGTAGCAGACTGATATCTAGTTAAAACCATATAAAGATGAGAACACGTAGCAGACTGAAACCTAGTTAAAAACCATATAAAGATGAGAACACGTAGCAGACTGAAACCTAGTTAAAACCATATAAAGATGAGAACACGTAGCAGACTGAAACCTAGTTAAAACCATATATAAAGATGAGAACACGTAGCAGACTGAAACCTAGTTAAAAACCATATAAAGATGAGAACACGTAGCAGACTGAAACCTAGTTAAAACCATATAAAGATGAGAACACGTAGCAGACTGAAACCTAGTTAAAAACCATATAAAGATGAGAACACGTAGCAGACTGATATCTAGTTAAAAACCATATAAAGATGAGAACACGTAGCAGACTGATATCTAGTTAAAAACCATATAAAGATGAGAACACGTAGCAGACTGAAACCTAGTTAAAACCATATAAAGATGAGAACACGTAGCAGACTGAAACCTAGTTAAAACCATATAAAGATGAGAACACGTAGCAGACTGAAACCTAGTTAAAACCATATAAAGATGAGAACACGTAGCAGACTGAAACCTAGTTAAAACCATATAAAGATGAGAACACGTAGCAGACTGATATCTAGTTAAAACCATATAAAGATGAGAACACGTAGCAGACTGATATCTAGTTAAAACCATATAAAGATGAGAACACGTAGCAGACTGATATCTAGTTAAAACCATATAAAGATGAGAACACGTAGCAGACTGAAACCTAGTTAAAACCATATAAAGATGAGAACACGTAGCAGACTGAAACCTAGTTAAAACCATATAAAGATGAGAACACGTAGCAGACTGAAACCTAGTTAAAACCATATAAAGATGAGAACACGTAGCAGACTGATATCTAGTTAAAACCATATAAAGATGAGAACACGTAGCAGACTGATATCTAGTTAAAACCATATAAAGATGAGAACACGTAGCAGACTGATATCTAGTTAAAACCATATAAAGATGAGAACACGTAGCAGACTGAAACCTAGTTAAAACCATATAAAGATGAGAACACGTAGCAGACTGAAACCTAGTTAAAACCATATAAAGATGAGAACACGTAGCAGACTGAAACCTAGTTAAAACCATATAAAGATGAGAACACGTAGCAGACTGAAACCTAGTTAAAACCATATAAAGATGAGAACACGTAGCAGACTGAAACCTAGTTAAAACCATATAAAGATGAGAACACGTAGCAGACTGATATCTAGTTAAAACCATATAAAGATGAGAACACGTAGCAGACTGATATCTAGTTAAAACCATATAAAGATGAGAACACGTAGCAGACTGATATCTAGTTAAAACCATATAAAGATGAGAACACGTAGCAGACTGATATCTAGTTAAAACCATATAAAGATGAGAACACGTAGCAGACTGAAACCTAGTTAAAACCATATAAAGATGAGAACACGTAGCAGACTGAAACCTAGTTAAAACCATATAAAGATGAGAACACGTAGCAGACTGAAACCTAGTTAAAACCATATAAAGATGAGAACACGTAGCAGACTGATATCTAGTTAAAACCATATAAAGATGAGAACACGTAGCAGACTGAAACCTAGTTAAAAACCATATAAAGATGAGAACACGTAGCAGACTGAAACCTAGTTAAAACCATATAAAGATGAGAACACGTAGCAGACTGAAACCTAGTTAAAACCATATAAAGATGAGAACACGTAGCAGACTGATATCTAGTTAAAACCATATAAAGATGAGAACACGTAGCAGACTGATATCTAGTTAAAACCATATAAAGATGAGAACACGTAGCAGACTGATATCTAGTTAAAACCATATAAAGATGAGAACACGTAGCAGACTGAAACCTAGTTAAAAACCATATAAAGATGAGAACACGTAGCAGACTGAAACCTAGTTAAAACCATATAAAGATGAGAACACGTAGCAGACTGAAACCTAGTTAAAACCATATAAAGATGAGAACACGTAGCAGACTGAAACCTAGTTAAAACCATATAAAGATGAGAACACGTAGCAGACTGAAACCTAGTTAAAAACCATATAAAGATGAGAACACGTAGCAGACTGAAACCTAGTTAAAAACCATATAAAGATGAGAACACGTAGCAGACTGAAACCTAGTTAAAAACCATATAAAGATGAGAACACGTAGCAGACTGATATCTAGTTAAAACCATATAAAGATGAGAACACGTAGCAGACTGATATCTAGTTAAAACCATATAAAGATGAGAACACGTAGCAGACTGATATCTAGTTAAAACCATATAAAGATGAGAACACGTAGCAGACTGAAACCTAGTTAAAACCATATAAAGATGAGAACACGTAGCAGACTGATATCTAGTTAAAACCATATAAAGATGAGAACACGTAGCAGACTGATATCTAGTTAAAACCATATAAAGATGAGAACACGTAGCAGACTGATATCTAGTTAAAACCATATAAAGATGAGAACACGTAGCAGACTGAAACCTAGTTAAAACCATATAAAGATGAGAACACGTAGCAGACTGAAACCTAGTTAAAACCATATAAAGATGAGAACACGTAGCAGACTGAAACCTAGTTAAAACCATATAAAGATGAGAACACGTAGCAGACTGATATCTAGTTAAAACCATATAAAGATGAGAACACGTAGCAGACTGATATCTAGTGAGAAAAAACCATATAAAGATGAGAACACGTAGCAGACTGATATCTAGTTAAAACCATATAAAGATGAGAACACGTAGCAGACTGATATCTAGTTAAAACCATATAAAGATGAGAACACGTAGCAGACTGAAACCTAGTTAAAACCATATAAAGATGAGAACACGTAGCAGACTGAAACCTAGTTAAAACCATATAAAGATGAGAACACGTAGCAGACTGAAACCTAGTTAAAACCATATAAAGATGAGAACACGTAGCAGACTGAAACCTAGTTAAAACCATATAAAGATGAGAACACGTAGCAGACTGATATCTAGTTAAAACCATATAAAGATGAGAACACGTAGCAGACTGATATCTAGTTAAAACCATATAAAGATGAGAACACGTAGCAGACTGATATCTAGTTAAAACCATATAAAGATGAGAACACGTAGCAGACTGATATCTAGTTAAAACCATATAAAGATGAGAACACGTAGCAGACTGAAACCTAGTTAAAACCATATAAAGATGAGAACACGTAGCAGACTGAAACCTAGTTAAAACCATATAAAGATGAGAACACGTAGCAGACTGAAACCTAGTTAAAACCATATAAAGATGAGAACACGTAGCAGACTGAAACCTAGTTAAAACCATATAAAGATGAGAACACGTAGCAGACTGATATCTAGTTAAAACCATATAAAGATGAGAACACGTAGCAGACTGATATCTAGTTAAAACCATATAAAGATGAGAACACGTAGCAGACTGATATCTAGTTAAAACCATATAAAGATGAGAACACGTAGCAGACTGAAATCTAGTTAAAACCATATAAAGATGAGAACACGTAGCAGACTGAAACCTAGTTAAAACCATATAAAGATGAGAACACGTAGCAGACTGAAACCTAGTTAAAACCATATAAAGATGAGAACACGTAGCAGACTGAAACCTAGTTAAAAACCATATAAAGATGAGAACACGTAGCAGACTGAAACCTAGTTAAAACCATATAAAGATGAGAACACGTAGCAGACTGATATCTAGTTAAAACCATATAAAGATGAGAACACGTAGCAGACTGATATCTAGTTAAAACCATATAAAGATGAGAACACGTAGCAGACTGAAACCTAGTTAAAACCATATAAAGATGAGAACACGTAGCAGACTGAAACCTAGTTAAAACCATATAAAGATGAGAACACGTAGCAGACTGAAACCTAGTTAAAAACCATATAAAGATGAGAACACGTAGCAGACTGAAACCTAGTTAAAACCATATAAAGATGAGAACACGTAGCAGACTGAAACCTAGTTAAAACCATATAAAGATGAGAACACGTAGCAGCTGAAACTAGTTAAAACCATATAAAGATGAGAACACTAGTTAAAACCATATAAAGATGAGAACACGTAGCAGACTGAAACCTAGTTAAAACCATATAAAGATGAGAACACGTAGCAGACTGAAACCTAGTTAAAACCATATAAAGATGAGAACACGTAGCAGACTGATATCTAGTTAAAACCATATAAAGATGAGAACACGTAGCAGACTGATATCTAGTTAAAACCATATAAAGATGAGAACACGTACCTGCTAGACTTAAAAACCATATAAAGATGAGAACACGTAGCAGACTGAAACCTAGTTAAAACCATATAAAGATGAGAACACGTAGCAGACTGAAACCTAGTTAAAAACCATATAAAGATGAGAACACGTAGCAGACTGAAACCTAGTTAAAACCATATAAAGATGAGAACACGTAGCAGACTGAAACCTAGTTAAAACCATATAAAGATGAGAACACGTAGCAGACTGAAATCTAGTTAAAACCATATAAAGATGAGAACACGTAGCAGACTGATATCTAGTTAAAACCATATAAAGATGAGAACACGTAGCAGACTGATATCTAGTTAAAACCATATAAAGATGAGAACACGTAGCAGACTGATATCTAGTTAAAACCATATGAAGATGAGAACACGTAGCAGACTGATATCTAGTTAAAACCATATAAAGATGAGAACACGTAGCAGACTGAAACCTAGTTAAAACCATATAAAGATGAGAACACGTAGCAGACTGAAACCTAGTTAAAACCATATAAAGATGAGAACACGTAGCAGACTGATATCTAGTTAAAACCATATAAAGATGAGAACACGTAGCAGACTGATATCTAGTTAAAACCATATAAAGATGAGAACACGTAGCAGACTGAAACCTAGTTAAAACCATATAAAGATGAGAACACGTAGCAGACTGAAACCTAGTTAAAACCATATAAAGATGAGAACACGTAGCAGACTGAAACCTAGTTAAAACCATATAAAGATGAGAACACGTAGCAGACTGAAACCTAGTTAAAACCATATAAAGATGAGAACACGTAGCAGACTGATATCTAGTTAAAAACCATATAAAGATGAGAACACGTAGCAGATTTATATCTAGTTCAAAACCATATGAAGATGAGAACACGTAGCAGACTGATATCTAGTTAAAACCATATAAAGATGAGAACACGTAGCAGACTGAAACCTAGTTAAAACCATATAAAGATGAGAACACGTAGCAGACTGATATCTAGTTAAAACCATATAAAGATGAGAACACGTAGCAGACTGATATCTAGTTAAAACCATATAAAGATGAGAACACGTAGCAGACTGAAACCTAGTTAAAACCATATAAAGATGAGAACACGTAGCAGACTGAAACCTAGTTAAAACCATATAAAGATGAGAACACGTAGCAGACTGAAACCTAGTAAAAACCATATAAAGATGAGAACACGTAGCAGACTGAAACCTAGTTAAAACCATATAAAGATGAGAACACGTAGCAGACTGATATCTAGTTAAAAACCATATAAAGATGAGAACACGTAGCAGACTGATATCTAGTTGAAAACCATATAAAGATGAGAACACGTAGCAGACTGAAACCTAGTTAAAAACCATATAAAGATGAGAACACGTAGCAGACTGATATCTAGTTAAAAACCATATAAAGATGAGAACACGTAGCAGACTGATATCTAGTTAAAAACCATATAAAGATGAGAACACGTAGCAGACTGAAACCGAGTTAAAAACCATATAAAGATGAGAACACGTAGCAGACTGAAACCTAGTTAAAAACCATATAAAGATGAGAACACGTAGCTGTCTGAAACCGAGTTAAAAACCATATAAAGATGAGAACACGTAGCAGACTGAAACCTAGTTAAAACCATATAAAGATGAGAACACGTAGCAGACTGAAACCTAGTTAAAACCATATAAAGATGAGAACACGTAGCAGACTGAAACCTAGTTAAAACCATATAAAGATGAGAACACGTAGCAGACTGAAACCGAGTTAACAACCATATAAAGATGAGAACACGTAGCAGACTGATATCTAGTTAAAACCATATAAAGATGAGAACACGTAGCAGACTGATATCTAGTTAAAACCATATGAAGATGAGAACACGTAGCAGACTGAAATCTAGTTAAAAACCATATAAAGATGAGAACACGTAGCAGACTGAAACCTAGTTAAAACCATATAAAGATGAGAACACGTAGCAGACTGAAACCTAGTTAAAACCATATAAAGATGAGAACACGTAGCAGACTGAAACCTAGTTAAAACCATATAAAGATGAGAACACGTAGCAGACTGAAACCTAGTTAAAACCATATAAAGATGAGAACACGTAGCAGACTGAAACCTAGTTAAAACCATATAAAGATGAGAACACGTAGCAGACTGAAACCTAGTTAAAACCATATAAAGATGAGAACACGTAGCAGACTGAAACCTAGTTAAAACCATATAAAGATGAGAACACGTAGCAGACTGAAACCTAGTTAAAACCATATAAAGATGAGAACACGTAGCAGACTGAAACCTAGTTAAAACCATATAAAGATGAGAACACGTAGCAGACTGATATCTAGTTAAAACCATATAAAGATGAGAACACGTAGCAGACTGATATCTAGTTAAAACCATATAAAGATGAGAACACGTAGCAGACTGAAACCTAGTTAAAACCATATAAAGATGAGAACACGTAGCAGACTGAAACCTAGTTAAAACCATATAAAGATGAGAACACGTAGCAGACTGAAACCTAGTTAAAACCATATAAAGATGAGAACACGTAGCAGACTGATATCTAGTTAAAACCATATAAAGATGAGAACACGTAGCAGACTGAAATCTAGTTAAAACCATATAAAGATGAGAACACGTAGCAGACTGATATCTAGTTAAAACCATATAAAGATGAGAACACGTAGCAGACTGATATCTAGTTAAAACCATATAAAGATGAGAACACGTAGCAGACTGAAACCTAGTTAAAACCATATAAAGATGAGAACACGTAGCAGACTGATATCTAGTTAAAACCATATAAAGATGAGAACACGTAGCAGACTGATATCTAGTTAAAACCATATAAAGATGAGAACACGTAGCAGACTGAAACCTAGTTAAAACCATATAAAGATGAGAACACGTAGCAGACTGAAACCTAGTTAAAACCATATAAAGATGAGAACACGTAGCAGACTGAAACCTAGTTAAAACCATATAAAGATGAGAACACGTAGCAGACTGAAACCTAGTTAAAACCATATAAAGATGAGAACACGTAGCAGACTGAAACCTAGTTAAAACCATATAAAGATGAGAACACGTAGCAGACTGATATCTAGTTAAAACCATATAAAGATGAGAACACGTAGCAGACTGATATCTAGTTAAAAACCATATAAAGATGAGAACACGTAGCAGACTGAAACCTAGTTAAAACCATATAAAGATGAGAACACGTAGCAGACTGATATCTAGTTAAAACCATATAAAGATGAGAACACGTAGCAGACTGATATCTAGTTAAAACCATATAAAGATGAGAACACGTAGCAGACTGAAACCTAGTTAAAACCATATAAAGATGAGAACACGTAGCAGACTGAAACCTAGTTAAAACCATATAAAGATGAGAACACGTAGCAGACTGAAACCTAGTTAAAACCATATAAAGATGAGAACACGTAGCAGACTGAAACCTAGTTAAAACCATATAAAGATGAGAACACGTAGCAGACTGAAATCTAGTTTAAAACCATATAAAGATGAGAACACGTAGCAGACTGATATCTAGTTAAAACCATATAAAGATGAGAACACGTAGCAGACTGATATCTAGTTAAAACCATATAAAGATGAGAACACGTAGCAGACTGATATCTAGTTAAAACCATATAAAGATGAGAACACGTAGCAGACTGAAACCTAGTTAAAAACCATATAAAGATGAGAACACGTAGCAGACTGAAACCTAGTTAAAACCATATAAAGATGAGAACACGTAGCAGACTGAAACCTAGTTAAAACCATATAAAGATGAGAACACGTAGCAGACTGAAACCTAGTTATAAACCATATGAAGATGAGAACACGTAGCAGACTGAAACCTAGTTAAAAACCATATAAAGATGAGAACACGTAGCAGACTGATATCTAGTTAAAAACCATATAAAGATGAGAACACGTAGCAGACTGATATCTAGTTAAAACCATATAAAGATGAGAACACGTAGCAGACTGATATCTAGTTAAAACCATATAAAGATGAGAACACGTAGCAGACTGAAACCTAGTTAAAACCATATAAAGATGAGAACACGTAGCAGTCTGAAACCTATGTTAAAAACCATATAAAGATGAGAACACGTAGCAGTCTGAAACCTAGTTAAAAACCATATAAAGATGAGAACACGTAGCAGACTGAAACCTAGTTAAAACCATATAAAGATGAGAACACGTAGCAGACTGAAACCTAGTTAAAACCATATAAAGATGAGAACACGTAGCAGACTGAAACCTAGTTAAAACCATATAAAGATGAGAACACGTAGCAGACTGATATCTAGTTAAAACCATATAAAGATGAGAACACGTAGCAGACTGATATCTAGTTAAAACCATATAAAGATGAGAACACGTAGCAGACTGAAACCTAGTTAAAACCATATAAAGATGAGAACACGTAGCAGACTGATATCTAGTTAAAACCATATAAAGATGAGAACACGTAGCAGACTGAAACCTAGTTAAAACCATATAAAGATGAGAACACGTAGCAGACTGATATCTAGTTAAAACCATATAAAGATGAGAACACGTAGCAGACTGATATCTAGTTAAAACCATATAAAGATGAGAACACGTAGCAGACTGATATCTAGTTAAAACCATATAAAGATGAGAACACGTAGCAGACTGAAACCTAGTTAAAACCATATAAAGATGAGAACACGTAGCAGACTGAAACCTAGTTAAAACCATATAAAGATGAGAACACGTAGCAGACTGAAACCTAGTTAAAACCATATAAAGATGAGAACACGTAGCAGACTGAAACCTAGTTAAAAACCATATAAAGATGAGAACACGTAGCAGACTGATATTTAGTTAAAACCATATAAAGATGAGAACACGTAGCAGACTGATATCTAGTTAAAACCATATAAAGATGAGAACACGTAGCAGACTGATATCTAGTTAAAACCATATAAAGATGAGAACACGTAGCAGACTGAAACCTAGTTAAAACCATATAAAGATGAGAACACGTAGCAGACTGAAACCTAGTTAAAAACCATATAAAGATGAGAACACGTAGCAGACTGAAACCTAGTTAAAACCATATAAAGATGAGAACACGTAGCAGACTGAAACCTAGTTAAAACCATATAAAGATGAGAACACGTAGCAGACTGATATCTAGTTAAAAACCATATAAAGATGAGAACACGTAGCAGACTGAAACCTAGTTAAAACCATATAAAGATGAGAACACGTAGCAGACTGATATCTAGTTAAAACCATATAAAGATGAGAACACGTAGCAGACTGATATCTAGTTAAAACCATATAAAGATGAGAACACGTAGCAGACTGATATCTAGTTAAAACCATATAAAGATGAGAACACGTAGCAGACTGAAACCTAGTTAAAACCATATAAAGATGAGAACACGTAGCAGACTGAAACCTAGTTAAAACCATATAAAGATGAGAACACGTAGCAGACTGAAACCTAGTTAAAACCATATAAAGATGAGAACACGTAGCAGACTGAAACCTAGTTAAAACCATATAAAGATGAGAACACGTAGCAGACTGAAACCTAGTTAAAACCATATAAAGATGAGAACACGTAGCAGACTGATATCTAGTTAAAACCATATAAAGATGAGAACACGTAGCAGACTGAAACCTAGTTAAAACCATATAAAGATGAGAACACGTAGCAGACTGATATCTAGTTAAAACCATATAAAGATGAGAACACGTAGCAGACTGATATCTAGTTAAAACCATATAAAGATGAGAACACGTAGCAGACTGAAACCTAGTTAAAAACCATATAAAGATGAGAACACGTAGCAGACTGAAACCTAGTTAAAACCATATAAAGATGAGAACACGTAGCAGACTGAAACCTAGTTAAAACCATATAAAGATGAGAACACGTAGCAGACTGATATCTAGTTAAAACCATATAAAGATGAGAACACGTAGCAGACTGAAACCTAGTTAAAACCATATAAAGATGAGAACACGTAGCAGACTGAAACCTAGTTAAAACCATATAAAGATGAGAACACGTAGCAGACTGATATCTAGTTAAAACCATATAAAGATGAGAACACGTAGCAGACTGATATCTAGTTAAAACCATATAAAGATGAGAACACGTAGCAGACTGAAATCTAGTTAAAACCATATAAAGATGAGAACACGTAGCAGACTGAAACCTAGTTAAAACCATATAAAGATGAGAACACGTAGCAGACTGAAACCTAGTTAAAACCATATAAAGATGAGAACACGTAGCAGACTGATATCTAGTTAAAACCATATAAAGATGAGAACACGTAGCAGACTGATATCTAGTTAAAACCATATAAAGATGAGAACACGTAGCAGACTGATATCTAGTTAAAAACCATATAAAGATGAGAACACGTAGCAGACTGAAACCTAGTTAAAACCATATAAAGATGAGAACACGTAGCAGACTGAAACCTAGTTAAAACCATATAAAGATGAGAACACGTAGCAGACTGAAACCTAGTTAAAACCATATAAAGATGAGAACACGTAGCAGACTGATATCTAGTTAAAACCATATAAAGATGAGAACACGTAGCAGACTGATATCTAGTTAAAACCATATAAAGATGAGAACACGTAGCAGACTGATATCTAGTTAAAACCATATAAAGATGAGAACACGTAGCAGACTGATATCTAGTTAAAACCATATAAAGATGAGAACACGTAGCAGACTGAAACCTAGTTAAAACCATATAAAGATGAGAACACGTAGCAGACTGAAACCTAGTTAAAACCATATCAAGATGAGAACACGTAGCAGACTGAAACCTAGTTAAAAACCATATAAAGATGAGAACACGTAGCAGACTGATATCTAGTTGAAAACCATATAAAGATGAGAACACGTAGCAGACTGAAACCTAGTTAAAACCATATAAAGATGAGAACACGTAGCAGACTGATATCTAGTTAAAACCATATAAAGATGAGAACACGTAGCAGACTGATATCTAGTTAAAACCATATAAAGATGAGAACACGTAGCAGACTGAAATCTAGTTAAAACCATATAAAGATGAGAACACGTAGCAGACTGAAACCTAGTTAAAACCATATAAAGATGAGAACACGTAGCAGACTGAAACCTAGTTAAAACCATATAAAGATGAGAACACGTAGCAGACTGAAACCTAGTTAAAACCATATAAAGATGAGAACACGTAGCAGACTGAAACCTAGTTAAAAACCATATAAAGATGAGAACACGTAGCAGACTGAAACCTAGTTAAAAACCATATAAAGATGAGAACACGTAGCAGACTGAAACCTAGTTAAAACCATATAAAGATGAGAACACGTAGCAGACTGATATCTAGTTAAAACCATATAAAGATGAGAACACGTAGCAGACTGAAATCTAGTTAAAACCATATAAAGATGAGAACACGTAGCAGACTGATATCTAGTTAAAACCATATAAAGATGAGAACACGTAGCAGACTGAAACCTAGTTAAAAACCATATAAAGATGAGAACACGTAGCAGACTGAAACCTAGTTAAAACCATATAAAGATGAGAACACGTAGCAGACTGAAACCTAGTTAAAACCATATAAAGATGAGAACACGTAGCAGACTGATATCTAGTTAAAACCATATAAAGATGAGAACACGTAGCAGACTGATATCTAGTTAAAACCATATAAAGATGAGAACACGTAGCAGACTGAAACCTAGTTAAAACCATATAAAGATGAGAACACGTAGCAGACTGAAACCTAGTTAAAACCATATAAAGATGAGAACACGTAGCAGACTGAAACCTAGTTAAAACCATATAAAGATGAGAACACGTAGCAGACTGAAACCTAGTAAAAACCATATAAAGATGAGAACACGTAGCAGACTGAAACCTAGTTAAAACCATATAAAGATGAGAACACGTAGCAGACTGAAACCTAGTTAAAACCATATAAAGATGAGAACACGTAGCAGACTGATATCTAGTTGAAAACCATATGAAGATGAGAACACGTAGCAGACTGAAACCTAGTTAAAAACCATATGAAGATGAGAACACGTAGCAGACTGATATCTAGTTAAAACCATATAAAGATGAGAACACGTAGCAGACTGATATCTAGTTAAAACCATATAAAGATGAGAACACGTAGCAGACTGAAACCTAGTTAAAAAACCATATAAAGATGAGAACACGTAGCAGACTGAAACCTAGTTAAAACCATATAAAGATGAGAACACGTAGCAGACTGAAACCTAGTTAAAACCATATAAAGATGAGAACACGTAGCAGACTGAAACCTAGTTAAAACCATATAAAGATGAGAACACGTAGCAGACTGAAACCTAGTTAAAACCATATAAAGATGAGAACACGTAGCAGACTGATATCTAGTTAAACACCATATAAAGATGAGAACACGTAGCAGACTGAAACCTAGTTAAAAACCATATGAAGATGAGAACACGTAGCAGACTGATATCTAGTTAAAACCATATAAAGATGAGAACACGTAGCAGACTGATATCTAGTTAAAACCATATAAAGATGAGAACACGTAGCAGACTGAAACCTAGTTAAAAACCATATAAAGATGAGAACACGTAGCTGTCTGAAACCAAGTTAAAAACCATATAAAGATGAGAACACGTAGCAGACTGAAACCTAGTTAAAACCATATAAAGATGAGAACACGTAGCAGACTGAAACCTAGTTAAAACCATATAAAGATGAGAACACGTAGCAGACTGAAACCTAGTTAAAACCATATAAAGATGAGAACACGTAGCAGACTGATATCTAGTTAAAACCATATAAAGATGAGAACACGTAGCAGACTGATATCTAGTTAAAACCATATAAAGATGAGAACACGTAGCAGACTGATATCTAGTTAAAACCATATAAAGATGAGAACACGTAGCAGACTGATATCTAGTTAAAACCATATAAAGATGAGAACACGTAGCAGACTGACTGAAACCTAGTTAAAACCATATAAAGATGAGAACACGTAGCAGTCTGAAACCTAGTTAAAAACCATATAAAGATGAGAACACGTAGCAGACTGAAACCTAGTTAAAAACCATATAAAGATGAGAACACGTAGCAGACTGATATCTAGTTAAAAACCATATAAAGATGAGAACACGTAGCAGACTGATATCTAGTTAAAACCATATAAAGATGAGAACACGTAGCAGACTGAAATCTAGTTAAAACCATATAAAGATGAGAACACGTAGCAGACTGATATCTAGTTAAAACCATATAAAGATGAGAACACGTAGCAGACTGAAACCTAGTTAAAACCATATAAAGATGAGAACACGTAGCAGACTGATATCTAGTTAAAACCATATAAAGATGAGAACACGTAGCAGACTGATATCTAGTTAAAACCATATAAAGATGAGAACACGTAGCAGACTGATATCTAGTTAAAACCATATAAAGATGAGAACACGTAGCAGACTGAAACCTAGTTAAAACCATATAAAGATGAGAACACGTAGCAGACTGAAACCTAGTTAAAACCATATAAAGATGAGAACACGTAGCAGACTGATATCTAGTTAAAAACCATATAAAGATGAGAACACGTAGCAGACTGAAATCTAGTTAAAAACCATATAAAGATGAGAACACGTAGCAGACTGAAACCTAGTTAAAAACCATATAAAGATGAGAACACGTAGCAGACTGAAACCTAGTTAAAAACCACATGAAGATGAGAACACGTAGCAGACTGAAACCTAGTTAAAAACCATATAAAGATGAGAACACGTAGCAGACTGAAACCTAGTTGAAAACCATATAAAGATGAGAACACGTAGCAGACTGATATCTAGTTAAAACCATATAAAGATGAGAACACGTAGCAGACTGATATCTAGTTAAAACCATATAAAAGATGAGAACACGTAGCGGCCTGAAACCTAGTTAAAACATATAAAGATGTGAACACGTAGCAGACTGATATCTAGTTAAAACCATATGAAGATGAGAACACGTAGCAGACTGATATCCAGTTAAAAGCCATATAAAGATGAGAACAAGCAGCAGACTTATATCTAGTTGAAAACCATAAGAAGATTAGAAAACGTAGCAGACTGAAATCTAGTTAAAACCATATAAAGATGAGAACACGTAGCAGACTGAAACCTAGTTAAAAAACCATATAAAGATGAGAACACGTAGCAGACTGAAACCTAGTTAAAACCATATAAAGATGAGAACACGTAGCAGACTGAAACCTAGTTAAAACCATATAAAGATGAGAACACGTAGCAGACTGAAACCTAGTTAAAAACCATATAAAGATGAGAACACGTAGCAGACTGATATCTAGTTGAAAACCATATGAAGATGAGAACACGTAGCAGACTGATATCTAGTTAAAACCATATAAAGATGAGAACACGTAGCAGACTGAAACCTAGTTAAAAACCATATAAAGATGAGAACACGTAGCAGACTGATATCTAGTTAAAAACCATATAAAGATGAGAACACGTAGCAGACTGATGTCTAGTTAAAAACCATATAAAGATGAGAACACGTAGCTGACTGAAACCTAGTTAAAAACCATATAAAGATGAGAACACGTAGCAGACTGAAACCTAGTTAAAACCATATAAAGATGAGAACACGTAGCAGACTGAAACCTAGTTAAAACCATATAAAGATGAGAACACGTAGCAGACTGATATCTAGTTAAAAACCATATAAAGATGAGAACACGTAGCAGACTGATATCTAGTTAAAAACCATATAAAGATGAGAACACGTAGCAGACTGATATCTAGTTAAAAACCATATAAAGATGAGAACACGTAGCTGTCTGAAACCTAGTTAAAACCATATAAAGATGAGAACACGTAGCTGTCTGAAACCTAGTTAAAAACCATATAAAGATGAGAACACGTAGCAGACTGAAACCTAGTTAAAAACCATATAAAGATGAGAACACGTAGCGGTCTGAAACCTAGTTAAAAACCATATAAAGATGAGAACACGTAGCAGACTGATATCTAGTTGAAAACCATATAAAGATGAGAACACGTAGCAGACTGATATCTAGTTAAAAACCATATAAAGATGAGAACACGTAGCAGACTGATATCTAGTTAAAAACCATATAAAGATGAGAACACGTAGCAGACTGAAACCTAGTTAAAACCATATAAAGATGAGAACACGTAGCTGTCTGAAACCGAGTTAAAAACCATATAAAGATGAGAACACGTAGCTGTCTGAAACCGAGTTAAAACCATATAAAGATGAGAACACGTAGCGGTCTGAAACCTAGTTAAAACCATATAAAGATGAGAACACGTAGCAGACTGATATCTAGTTAAAACCATATGAAGATGAGAACACGTGGCAGACTGAAACTTAGTTAAAAACCATATAAAGATGAGAACACGTAGCAGACTGATATCTAGTTAAAAACCATATGAAGATGAGAACACGTAGCAGACTGATATCTAGTTAAAAACCATATAAAGATGAGAACACGTAGCAGACTGAAACCTAGTTAAAAACCATATAAAGATGAGAACACGTAGCAGACTGATATCTAGTTAAAAACCATATGAAGATGAGAACACGTAGCAGACTGAAACCTAGTTAAAAACCATATAAAGATGAGAACACGTAGCAGACTGATATCCAGTTAAAAACCATATAAAGATGAGAACACGCAGCAGACTTATATCTAGTTGAAAACCATATGAAGATGAGAACACGTAGCAGACTGATATCTAGTTAAAACCATATAAAGATGAGAACACGTAGCAGACTGAAACCTAGTTAAAAACCACATGAAGATGAGAACACGTAGCTCTCTGAAACCGAGTTAAAAACCATATAAAGATGAGAACACGTAGCGGACTGAAACCTAGTTAAAAACCATATCAAGATGAGAACACGTAGCAGACTGATATCTAGTTAAAAACCATATGAAGATGAGAACACGTAGCAGACTGATATCTAGTTAAAAACCATATAAAGATGAGAACACGTAGCAGACTGATATTTAGTTGAAAACCATATAAAGATGAGAACACGTAGCGGTCTGAAACCTAGTTAAAAACCATATAAAGATGAGAACACGTAGCAGACTGAAACCTAGTTAAAAACCACATCAAGATGAGAACACGTAGCTGTCTGAAACCGAGTTAAAAACCATATAAAGATGAGAACACGTAGCGGTCTGAAACCTAGTTAAAAACCATATAAAGATGAGAACACGCAGCAGACTTATATCTAGTTGAAAACCATATACAGATGAGAACACGTAGCAGACTGATATTTAGTTTAAAATCATAATAATTTTAGTCCAAAGTGGATACTATATGCTTACTGATTCTGTTCTAAAACGCTCACTAATTGGACAATTTATAGTAACCCTGATATAAAGTAAATAGTAAGATACAGTAACATCTGGTCTGAAATGGGTAATACTGTACGTAATTGTTGGCTCTGGTGTGAAGTTGATAATAAATACGGGTACTAAACGTTAATTATTTATACTATAAAACACAACTTTTTGATTATATGAGATATTTAATTATATAAGATAACCCATATTTCTTCATTACATAATTGGATTGACGTTTCTAACTGACTGTATAAAAATGGTTTAGTTTCAAATATATACTCGCTTTACAAAGTGTTTATTAGGAAGAAAACTTTCCAAGGATTCAAAGAAACATTAGATTTGGTTTAACATTAACAACACATTTTGGACGAAACCAGATGAACTTTGTTACAATATAGATTTCCTAATGATTTTTTCATCTTCTCATGTTACCTTCAAATATAATAATATTCTTATATTTAACTTTTGATATCTTTATTGTTAGGTAATCCTTATAGGTTAGTGAACAAAGTAATTTGGCCTTTAATCTGTAAGATCGAACGTTTATTGCTTGTGATATGATAATTCTATTTGAACTGAAAAGTTAGTTCCATGATGACAAAACTGTACATAGTTGATCATATATTTAATATTTAATAGCTGTTTTGGTTTAAGTAAATGTGAAAAATAATAATAATTGAAAAACCGTGTAACCACTTCAACATTATATTACTTTACCATAACAGTAATGATTTAGATTGGTTTTAAGTATGCAATGGAACTCCAAAATCGTTTTATGATTTGAAAGGTAATTACTTAAGCTATTATGCTACTAACTTTTACGTTTTTTTCTATTCCTTTATCGGAGTTAAGGAATTTTCATCGCGATAAAGTTAAACATTTTATGCCATTGACGTCACATTGACGTCACATATTTTATAGACAGCTATTATAAACTCATTTACAGAATCACAAATAGAACTCTTTTCATTAAAAGAAACAAAGAGAGATAACGTTTCCATTGTGTGGTGTTTAAATGACACAATTTTCACACCGGTTTCCAGGAAGTGCTTCTTGTATTTTAACATATTTATATTTAACAAGGTATCCGTCACTTCAGAATAGTCACCACCTAATTTATAATAAACCTTTATTTCCATAGGGATAAATCATCATCCTGTTGTGTAACTTTCCGATCACTAAAACTGTACCCCTAAATAAAATTGTCAAGGGATTTCCTTGATTATGTTTTCTGATAAGTTTTCCTTTTCTTACATGAAATTAAAACGGAACTGAAAAATGAAAACAAACTTTGGAGATATTTTCACTTCCGTTTCAGAGGAAATATTATGAAGTTTCAGTTACTAAGTTGACTGAGTCATCTGTTTCAGTTAAACAGAGGTGTGTGTGTGCTTTCTTATAGCAAATCTACATCAGGCCATCTGCTAAGACTACCAAGGGGAATCAAATGCCTGATTTTAGAGTTGTAAATCCGTAGACTTACCACCAAGACTAATTAAATAGATGGTGAAGTTTAGTAAACATGTGAAATAAAAGTGTTAGTAAAGAGAGTTGTTTCAGCAGCTCACTTACAATGAAATATCATATAAGTTTGGTAGAAGACAGGACTGGAAACAACCAGTCATCTAGTGGAGTTCACTCTGTGGATTTTATGGTACCAGTCATCTATTGAAGTTAACTCTTTGGATTTTATGGTACCAGTCATCTAGAAAAGTTCACTCTTTGGATGTTATGGTACCAGTCATCTAGTGAAGTTCACTCTTTGGATTTTATGGTACCAGTCATCTAGTGAAGTTCACTCTTTGGATTTTATGGTAATAATACACCACTACAACATCGTAACAGTAAAGAACATGTACCTAAATAGTGAACGATGTATCTAGAACTATAATATACTCGAAGAGCACCTTTTATCGACTTAACACAATTAACGAAGCAGTTAGTTACATTCACTGTTTATGGTGAGTTACAGCTCATGGAATTTTGAGAAGTTCTTTTTGGTTAGTTCCTGATTTGTGATATCTTGTTGATAGTAGTGCATTAATATCCTGGAGTTATGTTTTCAGGCACTATTCTGCAATAAGGCAAAGGCTGGACCTATTGCATCTCCATAATTTACCTAACTCGATCTTATGTCACATCATTATATCATAAGAAAGTAAATCTGTCTTTTGGAAGCACAGAGACACTTGGATTCATTTCGGTACCTCCCCATACTTAATTGTGCGTGAACTAAGACATCGTTACAGTGAGCACCTAATTCACATTTTGTATTCCGGAGTTTTTTACTAATGAGGTTTGGTACAAGAAATAGGCTTAACTACAAATCAACTACCATGAGACGATATTTCTCAAGTGGAGAACCTGGGGCTAAAATGATATATTAAAAAAAAGCCAGATAACCCTTACCTCGTGGAGACTAAGAGGGCATGGATAACATTATTAAAAAATTGAAACCTACGTCAGACATGCTTTTTCTTGGGTGTGGGTGGGGGTAATACGGTGGATATAAACCTAATCTACCAGTCGCTAAAGAGAAAATTCGGAGCCTCCGTAATTTCTCCAGAAAACAATCAGTGAAAATCTAACCAATGAAGTTTATATCAACACTCTAAAACTTAAGAACAAAGCCAATCAGAAGAAAGAGATGAGACCTGGTTATAAAGGTCCGACAAGAGCAAGGATAGATAAATGGATAAATGAATAAATGGAACATTATTTAATGACCGATTCATTTGATTTAAAGTGCTACGTTATATCATAGAGATATTGATCAAAAGGAGTTTGTAAGCATACACTAGTGCACCGAATCATAAGGATGAAACTCACCATTTATTTCGAAATGTGCCATTCTGTTGCTGTAATCTGAATTCTATAAACTGGAAAATATTCACAAACACTTGTAAATACGCGTTTCATGGTTCGTAAATGTTTGTTTGTTTAAGTTGAGTACAAAGTTACATAATGAGCTATCTGTGCTCTGACCGTCACGGGTATCGAAACATGATTTCTTGCACTGTAAGTTCGCAGACATGCCGCTGTAACAAATGCGTTTCGTTTCTCTTACGAATAATTCATACACCTCACAAATTACATAACGTAGTAAACTCAATATTTTAAGATTTTAGTGTAAAAACTGCTGACATTAACTTAGAATTTTTTTATATAAACATTTGAACGTGGTACTGAAACGAGACAGCTTGTTCAAATGGTACAGGTACTCTATCGCTGAGTCAAATAAAATTATCTTGGGGATTAGATGCGGCCCCTGAGCAGTCAGTTACCCATCCTTGACCTGCATATCATCATCGTTTAGTGCTCAGGACAAAAAGAGGCTTAAAAATGCCAGAATACATTGGGAATTATATAATTAAAAAGTTCTTATCCAAATACATAAAATTACCTCAATAGTTCATTGTACTAATATTTAAAATTTGTTTAATAGCATCGCTATCATTCAAAATATTATATTTGGTTAATTATACTTGAATTATTAATGACTATACTGACTAAAACGTGGACTATTGAACTGTGATGCTAAAACACAATCTATGATTAATGTCTCGAACAGTCATCATTGGTCCATTACCTAAACACAAAGAACACTGTCACTTGTGAATATGTTTCTTTCGATAAAAGCGGTAAAGTTCTACTTTAAACCTAGTGAAGATTCCCTATAATGTCTGATATTAATACACTTCTCAGAAGTTTGATACTAAATAACATAAATTTTTAGCAAGTTGGATTCTGTTTACCATTTGGATTCCTTCTGGTTGTTTCTTATGTAATTACATTTTTTAATTTGGTTTGGTTGTTGTTAATTTCAACTCAACATAATGGGTATCGGTAATCTGTCCATCATGGGTATTGGAACCCGATGGTTAACGTTGCAAGACTTTAGGTTTAGTGATGAGCCATGACGGACGGAACCTCTAAGTCAAGTTCTTTATAAAACGAACCAGCTCTCTGCTATATAAAATGGGAAAGACTAAATAGTTTGAAACAATGGCTCTGAATCTCTAGTGTTTTGGATAAAGTTGGTTTATTTTGGATAGAGTCACACTTTACAGAAAATAAAATCATTCGAAAAAAACAAAATACGTTTCCTTTACTAAATAAAACAAAAATTAGGTTATTTCTGTTAAAAAAATGAATCAACTTTTTTTTCTATTATCTTCGCTTTTGAAAGTAACCATTTCAAATAATAATGAAAATAACAATAATAATTTTATATATTCGACTTACAAAGTAAAAGCTATTTTATAAAACTTGTAAGCTACACTTAAACGGTCTTAAGGCTTAGTAAATGGGCTGAATGTTCCTGCCAACAAACCACTTTCAAAAATAATGAGAAATTTATTATCTGCTTATGCAACTTTTTAAGACGACTGTTTCTTCCGTACTTACAGTTCTGTGATATGAAGTAAATGTTTATTTTCGACGCATGCCCAGATGTTGTAAATCTATCTTTCTAATCTACAGAATGTCTTATCTTTAATATCCATGTTACAAGCTCGTAAATTTCGTTACTTTGATGTTATCATTAAGTTGCATTAAAAACCACGCACTAATAACGGGTATTGACGTCATTGGTGACGCCATAGACCTGAATGCCTGAGAAGATATATGGTACTGATAAACAGCGTTAGTATTATAGACTTTTTTCTTTTTGTCCTGGATTTCATAAATATACAACATTGTGTCTGAAGCACAATTCAGAGAAAATGTTATAAATTATTGGATTATTTTCACTTCTTCTTGTAATTCATGTATCTGAAAATAAACACGTTTCCTTTTTTACAGTACGATGATTATTCATAGTTTCATACAGATACAACCAATTAATATATATTTCTTCTATGTGTAATTCATTTGGGAGTAATACGGTGTCAAAGTTACTAAAGGAGATATATAATTAAGCATGCATACACGCACGTATACACAATTAGAATCCAGAGACGTAACTACTTGGTGTATATTCTAGTTTTGGCAGAAACAGTAAGTTCAAAACTATTTCTAAAGGTGCAACATAAAGTTAGACCAAAAACAATCATCGTCTTCTTCAACGTAATGAAAGTCCCAGATTTATCACTCTAAATATATTTTATTATGGATTTGTTCATAATGTTTTCATTCTTTACATAAATACGAAATATTTATTCTACGAATGATGAATCCGGACTTAAAACACTAAAAATCAGGTTTCGATACCTGGGATGGGCACAACTTAGATAGCTCATTATTTAGCTTAGTGATTAACTACAGACAAAAGAAAGACAATGCAATGAATATGCTTCATCGCATCTTACGCAACCAACTGTGTGTAATGGATAATATGAAACTTACATTTAATGTGTAATGGGAGAAAATGTAAATTTGACGCTTTAATGGAGAGCAACAGTGTTAAAGTATTTATCACATGGAGAATTATAGAAAGTAGAATGTAAGTAGGAAATAGAATGTAAGGGTTTAGAAAGATGTCAGAGTGTAATACAATTATAAAAAGTAGAATGTAAAAGTTTAGAAAGATGTCAGAGTGTAATACAATTATAGTAAGTAGAATGTAAGGGTTTAGTAAGATGTCAGAGTGTAATACAATTATAAAAAGTAGAATGTAAGGGTTTAAAAAGATGTCAGAGTGTAATACAATTATAGGAAGTAGAATGTAAGGGTTTAGAAAGATGTCAGAGTGTAATACAATTAAAAAAAGTAGAATGTAAGGGTTTACAAAGATGTCAGAGTGTAATACAATTATAGTAAGTAGAATGTAAGGGTTTAGTAAGATGTCAGAGTGTAATACAATTATAGTAAGTAGAATGTAAGGGTTTAGTAAGATGTCAGAGTGTAATACAATTATAAAAAGTAGAATGTAAGGGTTTAGAAAGATGTCAGAGTGTAATACAATTATAAAAAGTAGAATGTAAAAGTTTAGAAAGATGTCAGAGTGTAATACAATTATAGTAAGTAGAATGTAAGGGTTTAGTAAGATGTCAGAGTGTAATACAATTATAAAAAGTAGAATGTAAGGGTTTAAAAAGATGTCAGAGTGTAATACAATTATAGGAAGTAGAATGTAAGGGTTTACAAAGATGTCAGAGTGTAATACAATTATAGGAAGTAGAATGTAAGGGTTTAGAAAGATGTCAGAGTGTAATACAATTATAAAAAGTAGAATGTAAGGGTTTAGAAAGATGTCAGAGTGTAATACAATTATAAAAAGTAGAATGTAAGGGTTTACAAAGATGTCAAAGTGTAATACAATTATAGTAAGTAGAATGTAAGGGTTTAGTAAGATGTCAGAGTGTAATACAATTATAAAAAGTAGAATGTAAGGGTTTAGAAAGATGTCAGAGTGTAATACAATTATAGGAAGTAGAATGTAAGGGTTTAGAAAGATGTCAGAGTGTAATACAATTAAAAAAAGTAGAATGTAAGGGTTTACAAAGATGTCAGAGTGTAATACAATTATAGTAAGTAGAATGTAAGGGTTTAGAAAGATGTCAGAGTGTAATACAATTATAGGAAGTAGAATGTAAGGATTTAGAAAGATGTCAGAGTGTAATACAATTATAAAAAGTAGAATGTAAGGGTTTACAAAGATGTCAGAGTGTAATACAATTATAGGAAGTAGAATGTAAGGGTTTACAAAGATGTCAAAGTGTAATACAATTATAGTAAGTAGAATGTAAGGGTTTAGTAAGATGTCAGAGTGTAATACAATTATAAAAAGTAGAATCTAAGGGTTTACAAAGATGTCAGAGTGTAATACAATTATAGGAAGTAGAATGTAAGGGTTTACAAATATGTCAGAGTGTAATACAATTATAGAAAGTAGAATGTAAGTGTTTACAAAGATGTCAGAGTGTAATACAATTATAGGAAGTAGAATGTAAGGGTTTACAAATATGTCAGAGTGTAATACAATTATAGAAAGTAGAATGTAAGTGTTTACAAAGATGTCAGAGTGTAATACAATTATAGTAAGTAGAATGTAAGGGTTTAGAAAGATGTCAGAGTGTAATACAATTATAAAAAGTAGAATGTAAGAGTTTAGAAAGATGTCAGAGTGTAATACAATTATAGGAAGTAGAATGTAAGGGTTTAGAAAGATGTCAGAGTGTAATACAATTATAGGAAGTAGAATGTAAGGGTTTACAAAGATGTCAGAGTATAATACAATTATAGGAAGTAGAATGTAAGGGTTTAGAAAGATGTCAGAGTGTAATACAATTATAGGAAGTAGAATGTAAGGGTTTAGAAAGATGTCAGAGTGTAATACAATTATAAAAAGTAGAATGTAAGGGTTTAGAAAGATGTCAGAGTGTAATACAATTATAAAAAGTAGAATGTAAGAGTTTAGAAAGATGTCAGAGTGTAATACAATTATAGGAAGTAGAATGTAAGGGTTTAGAAAGATGTCAGAATGTAATACAATTATAAAAAGTAGAATGTAAGGGTTTACAAAGATGTCAGAGTGTAATACAATTATAGTAAGTAGAATGTAAGGGTTTATAAAGATGTCAGAGTGTAATACAATTATAAAAAGTAGAACGTAAGAGTTTAGAAAGATGTCAGAGTGTAATACAATTATAGGAAGTAGAATGTAAGGGTTTAGAAAGATGTCAGAGTGTAATACAATTATAGGAAGTAGAATGTAAGGGTTTACAAAGATGTCAGAGTGTAATACAATTATAGGAAGTAAAATGTAAGGGTTTAGAAAGATGTCAGAGTGTAATACAATTATATGAAGTAGAATGTAAGGGTTTAGAAAGATGTCAGAGTGTAATACAATTATAAAAAGTAGAATGTAAGGGTTTAGAAAGATGTCAGAGTGTAATACAATTATAAAAAGTAGAATGTAAGGGTTTACAAAGATGTCAAAGTGTAATACAATTATAGTAAGTAGAATGTAAGGGTTTAGTAAGATGTCAGAGTGTAATACAATTATAAAAAGTAGAATGTAAGGGTTTACAAAGATGTCAGAGTGTAATACAATTATAGGAAGTAGAATGTAAGGGTTTAAAAATATGTCAGAGTGTAATACAATTATAGAAAGTAGAATGTAAGGGTTTACAAAGATGTCAGAGTGTAATACAATTATAGGAAGTAGAATGTAAGGGTTTACAAATATGTCAGAGTGTAATACAATTATAGAAAGTAGAATGTAAGGGTTTAGAAAGATGTCAGAGTGTAATACAATTATATAAAGTAGAATGTAAGGGTTTAGAAAGATGTCAGAGTGTAATACAATTATAAAAAGTAGAATGTAAGGGTTTAGAAAGATGTCAGAGTGTAATACAATTATAAAAAAGTAGAATGTAAGGGTTTACAAAGATGTCAGAGTGTAATACAATTATACTAAGTAGAATGAAGGGTTTAGAAAGATGTCAGAGTGTAATACAATTATAGGAAGTAGAATGTAAGGGTTTAGAAAGATGTCAGAGTGTAATACAATTATAAAAAGTAGAATGTAAGGGTTTACAAAGATGTCAAAGTGTAATACAATTGTAGTAAGTAGAATGTAAGGGTTTAGTAAGATGTCAGAGTGTAATACAATTATAAAAAGTAGAATGTAAGGGTTTACAAAGATGTCAGAGTGTAATACAATTATAGGAAGTAGAATGTAAGGGTTTACAAATATGTCAGAGTGTAATACAATTATAGGAAGTAGAATGTAAGGGTTTACAAAGATGTCAGAGTGTAATACAATTATAGGAAGTAGAATGTAAGGGTTTACAAATATGTCAGAGTGTAATACAATTATAGAAAGTAGAATGTAAGGGTTTAGAAAGATGTCAGAGTGTAATACAATTATATAAAGTAGAATGTAAGGGTTTAGAAAGATGTCAGAGTGTAATACAATTATAAAAAGTAGAATGTAAGGGTTTAGAAAGATGTCAGAGTGTAATACAATTATAAAAAGTAGAATGTAAGGGTTTACAAAGATGTCAGAGTGTAATACAATTATACTAAGTAGAATGAAGGGTTTAGAAAGATGTCAGAGTGTAATACAATTATTGGAAGTAGAATGTAAGGGTTTAGAAAGATGTCAGAGTGTAATACAATTATAAAAAGTAGAATGTAAGGGTTTACAAAGATGTCAGAGTGTAATACAATTATAGGAAGTAGAATGTAAGGGTTTACAAATATGTCAGAGTGTAATACAACTATAGGAAGTAGAATGTAAGGGTTTAGAAAGATGTCAGAGTGTAATACAATTATAAAAATTAGAATGTAAGGGTTTAGAAAGATGTCAGAGTGTAATACAATTATAGGAAGTAGAATGTAAGGGATTACAAAGATGTCAAAGTGTAATACAATTATAGTAAGTAGAATGTAAGGGTTTAGTAAGATGTCAGAGTGTAATACAATTATAAAAAGTAGAATGTAAGGGTTTACAAAGATGTCAGAGTGTAATACAATTATAGGAAGTAGAATGTAAGGGTTTACAAATACGTCAGAGTGTAATACAATTATAGGAAGTAGAATGTAAGGGTTTACAAAGATGTCAGAGTGTAATACAATTATAGGAAGTAGAATGTAAGGGTTTAGAACGATGTCAGAGTGTAATACAATTATAAAAAGTAGAATGTAAGAGTTTAGAAAGATGTCAGAGTGTAATACAATTATAAAAAGTAGAATGTAAGGGTTTAGAAAGATGTCAGTGTGTAATACAATTATAAAAAGTAGAATGTAAGGGTTTAGAAAGATGTCAGAGTGTAATACAATTATAGTAAGTAGAATGTAAGGGTTTATAAAGATGTCAGAGTGTAATACAATTATAAGAAGTAGAATGTAAGGGTTTAGAAAGATGTCAGAGTGTAATACAATTATAAAAAGTAGAATGTAAGAGTTTAGAAAGATGTCAGAGTGTAATACAATTATAGGAAGTAGAATGTAAGAGTTTAGAAAGATGTCAGAGTGTAATACAATTATAGGAAGTAGAATGTAAGGGTTTAGAAAGATGTCAGAGTGTAATACAATTATAGGAAGTAGAATGTAAGGGTTTACAAAGATGTCAGAGTGTAATACAATTATGGGAAGTAGAATGTAAGGGTTTACAAAGATGTCAGAGTGTAATACAATTATAGGAAGTGGAATGTAAGGGATTACAAAGATGTCAGAGTGTAATACAATTATAGGAAGTAGAATGTAAGGGTTTAGAAAGATGTCAGAGTGTAATACAATTATAAAAGTAGAATGTAAGGGTTTACAAAGATGTCAGAGTGTAATACAATTATAGGAAGTAGAATGTAAGGGTTTACAAATATGTCAGAGTGTAATACAATTATAGGAAGTAGAATGTAAGGGTTTAGAAAGATGTCAGAGTGTAATACAATTATAAAAAGTAGAATGTAAGGGTTTAGAAAGATATCAGAGTGTAATACAATTATAGGAAGTAGAATGTAAGGGTTTACAAAGATGTCAAAGTGTAACACAATTATAGTAAGTAGAATCTAAGGGTTTAGTAAGATGTCAGAGTGTAATACAATTATAAAAAGTAGAATGTAAGGGTTTACAAAGATGTCAGAGTGTAATACAATTATAGGAAGTAGAATGTAAAGGTTTACAAATATGTCAGAGTGTAATACAATTATAGAAAGTAGAATGTAAGGGTTTAGAAAGATGTCAGAGTGTAATACAATTATAGGAAGTAGAATGTAAGGGTTTAGAAAGATGTCAGAGTGTAATACAATTATAGGAAGTAGAATGTAAGGGTTTAGAAAGATGTCAGAGTGTAATACAATTATAAAAAGTAAAATGTAAGAGTTTAGAAAGATGTCAGAGTGTAATACAATTATAGGAAGTAGAATGTAAGGGTTTAGAAAGATGTCAGAGTGTAATACAATTATAAAAAGTAGAGTGTAAGGGTTTACAAAGATGTCAGAGTGTAATACAATTATAGTAAGTAGAATGTAAGGGTTTAGAAAGATGTCAGAGTGTAATACAATTATAGTAAGTAGAATGTAAGGGTTTAGTAAGATGTCAGAGTGTAATACAATTATAAAAAGTAGAATGTAAGGGTTTAGAAAGATGTCAGAGTGTAATACAATTATAGGAAGTAGAATGTAAGGGTTTACAAAGATTTCAGAGTGTAAAACAATATAGGAAGTAGAATGTAAGGGTTTACAAAGATGTCAGAGTGTAATACAATTATAGGAAGTAGAATGTAAGGGTTTAGAAAGATGTCACAGTGTAATACAATTATAGGAAGTAGAATGTAAGGTTTACAAAGATGTCAGAGTGTAATACAATTATAGGAAGTAGAATGTAAGGGTTTAGAAAGATGTCAGAGTGTAATACAATTATAGTAAGTGGAATGTAAGGGTTTATAAAGATGTCAGAGTGTAATACAATTATAGGAAGTAGAATGTAAGGGTTTACAAAGATGTCAAAGTGTAATACAATTATAGTAAGTAGAATGTAAGGGTTTAGTAAGATGTCAGAGTGTAATACAATTATAAAAGTAGAATGTAAGGGTTTACAAAGATGTCAGAGTGTAATACAATTATAGGAAGTAGAATGTAAGTGTTTACAAATATGTCAGAGTGTAATACAATTATAGGAAGTAGAATGTAAGGGTTTACAAAGATGTCAGAGTGTAATACAATTATAGGAAGTAGAATGTAAGGTTTTACAAATATGTCAGAGTGTAATACAATTATAGAAAGTAGAATGTAAGGGTTTAGAAAGATGTCAGAGTGTAATACAATTATAAAAAGTAGAATGTAAGGGTTTAGAAAGATGTCAGAGTGTAATACAATTATAGGAAGTAAAATGTAAGGGTTTAGAAAGATGTCAGAGTCTAATACAATTATAAAAAGTAAAATGTAAGAGTTTAGAAAGATGTCAGAGTGTAATACAATGATAGGAAGTAGAATGTAATGGTTTAGAAAGATGTCAGAGTGTAATACAATTATATAAAGTAGAGTGTAAGGGTTTACAAAGATGTCAGAGTGTAATACAATTATAGTAAGTAGAATGTAAGGGTTTAGAAAGATGTCAGAGTGTACTACAATTATAGGAAGTAGAATGTAAGGGTTTAGAACGATGTCAGAGTGTAATACAATTATAAAAAGTAGAATGTAAGAGTTTAGAAAGATGTCAGAGTGTAATACAATTATAAAAAGTAGAATGTAAGGGTTTAGAAAGATGTCAGTGTGTAATACAATTATAAAAAGTAGAATGTAAGGGTTTAGAAAGATGTCAGAGTGTAATACAATTATAGTAAGTAGAATGTAAGGGTTTATAAAGATGTCAGAGTGTAATACAATTATAAAAAGTAGAATGTAAGGGTTTAGAAAGATGTCAGAGTGTAATACAATTATAAAAAGTAGAATGTAAGAGTTTAGAAAGATGTCAGAGTGTAATACAATTATAGGAAGTAGAATGTAAGGGTTTAGAAAGATGTCAGAGTGTAATACAATTATAGGAAGTAGAATGTAAGGGTTTAGAAAGATGTCAGAGTGTAATACAATTATAGGAAGTAGAATGTAAGGGTTTACAAAGATGTCAGAGTGTAATACAATTATGGGAAGTAGAATGTAAGGGTTTACAAAGATGTCAGAGTGTAATACAATTATAGGAAGTAGAATGTAAGGGTTTACAAAGATGTCAGAGTGTAATACAATTATAGGAAGTAGAATGTAAGGGTTTAGAAAGATGTCAGAGTGTAATACAATTATAAAAAGTAGAATGTAAGGGTTTACAAAGATGTCAGAGTGTAATACAATTATAGGAAGTAGAATGTAAGGGTTTACAAATATGTCAGAGTGTAATACAATTATAGGAAGTAGAATGTAAGGGTTTAGAAATATGTCAGAGTGTAATACAATTATAAAAAGTAGAATGTAAGGGTTTAGAAAGATATCAGAGTGTAATACAATTATAGGAAGTAGAATGTAAGGGTTTACAAAGATGTCAAAGTGTAACACAATTATAGTAAGTAGAATGTAAGGGTTTAGTAAGATGTCAGAGTGTAATACAATTATAAAAAGTAGAATGTAAGGGTTTACAAAGATGTCAGAGTGTAATACAATTATAGGAAGTAGAATGTAAAGGTTTACAAATATGTCAGAGTGTAATACAATTATAGAAAGTAGAATGTAAGGGTTTAGAAAGATGTCAGAGTGTAATACAATTATAGGAAGTAGAATGTAAGGGTTTAGAAAGATGTCAGAGTGTAATACAATTATAGGAAGTAGAATGTAAGGGTTTAGAAAGATGTCAGAGTGTAATACAATTATAAAAAGTAAAATGTAAGAGTTTAGAAAGATGTCAGAGTGTAATACAATTATAGGAAGTAGAATGTAAGGGTTTAGAAAGATGTCAGAGTGTAATACAATTATAAAAAGTAGAGTGTAAGGGTTTACAAAGATGTCAGAGTGTAATACAATTATAGTAAGTAGAATGTAAGGGTTTAGAAAGATGTCAGAGTGTAATACAATTATAGTAAGTAGAATGTATGGGTTTAGTAAGATGTCAGAGTGTAATACAATTATAAAAAGTAGAAAGTAAGGGTTTAGAAAGATGTCAGAGTGTAATACAATTATAGGAAGTAGAATGTAAGGGTTTACAAAGATTTCAGAGTGTAAAACAATAATAGGAAGTAGAATGTAAGGGTTTACAAAGATGTCAGAGTGTAATACAATTGTAGGAAGTAGAATGTAAGGGTTTAGAAAGATGTCACAGTGTAATACAATTATAGGAAGTAGAATGTAAGGGTTTACAAAGATGTCAGAGTGTAATACAATTATAGGAAGTAGAATGTAAGGGTTTAGAAAGATGTCAGAGTGTAATACAATTATAGTAAGTGGAATGTAAGGGTTTATAAAGATGCCAGAGTGTAATACAATTATAGGAAGTAGAATGTAAGGGTTTACAAAGATGTTAAGTGTAATACAATTATAGTAAGTAGAATGTAAGGGTTTAGTAAGATGTCAGAGTGTAATACAATTATAAAAAGTAGAATGTAAGGGTTTACAAAGATGTCAGAGTGTAATACAATTATAGGAAGTAGAATGTAAGTGTTTACAAATATGTCAGAGTGTAATACAATTATAGGAAGTAGAATGTAAGGGTTTACAAAGATGTCAGAGTGTAATACAATTATAGGAAGTAGAATGTAAGGTTTTACAAATATGTCAGAGTGTAATACAATTATAGAAAGTAGAATGTAAGGGTTTAGAAAGATGTCAGAGTGTAATACAATTATAAAAAGTAGAATGTAAGGGTTTAGAAAGATGTCAGAGTGTAATACAATTATAGGAAGTAAAATGTAAGGGTTTAGAAAGATGTCAGAGTCTAATACAATTATAAAAAGTAAAATGTAAGAGTTTAGAAAGATGTCAGAGTGTAATACAATGATAGGAAGTAGAATGTAAGGGTTTAGAAAGATGTCAGAGTGTAATACAATTATATAAAGTAGAGTGTAAGGGTTTACAAAGATGTCAGAGTGTAATACAATTATAGTAAGTAGAATGTAAGGGTTTAGAAAGATGTCAGAGTGTAATACAATTATAGGAAGTAGAATGTAAGGGTTTAGAAAGATGTCAGAGTGTAATACAATTATAGGAAGTAGAATGTAAGGGTTTACAAAGATGTCAGAGTGTAATACAATTATAGGAAGTAGAATGTAAGGGTTTAGAAAGATGTCAGAGTGTAATACAATTATAGTAAGTGGAATGAAAGGGTTTATAAAGATATCAGAGTGTAATACAATTATAGAAAGTAGAATGTAAGGGTTTAGAAAGATGTCAGAGTGTAATACAATTATAAAAAGTAGAATTTAAGGGTTTAGAAAGATGTCAGAGTGTAATACAATTATAGGAAGTAAAATGTAAGGGTTTAGAAAGATGTCAGAGTCTAATACAATTATAAAAAATAAAATGTAAGTGTTTAGAAAGATGTCAGAGTGTAATACAATGATAGGAAGTAGAATGTAAGGGTTTAGAAAGATGTCAGAGTGTAATACAATTATATAAAGTAGAGTGTAAGGGTTTACAAAGATGTCAGAGTGTAATACAATTATAGTAAGTAGAATGTAAGGGTTTAGAAAGATGTCAGAGTGTAATACAATTATAGTAAGTAGAATGTAAGGGTTTAGTAAGATGTCAGAGTGTAATACAATTATAAAAAGTAGAATGTAGGTGTTTAGAAAGATGTCAGAGTGTAATACAATTATAGGAAATAGAATGTAAGGGTTTACAAAGATGTCAGAGTGTAATACATTTATAGGAAGTAGAATGTAAGTGTTTACAAAGATTTCAGAGTGTAATACAATTATAGGAAGTAGAATGTAAGGGTTTACAAAGATGTCAGAGTGTAATACAATTATAGGAAGTAGAATGTAAGGGTTTAAAAAGATGTCAGAGTGTAATACAATTATTGGAAGTAGAATGTAAGGGTTCAGAAAGATGTCAGAGTGTAATACAATTATAAAAAGTAGAATGTAAGAGTTTAGAAAGATGTCAGAGTGTAATACAATTATAGGAAGTAGAATGTAAGGGTTTAAAAAGATGTCAGAGTGTAATACAATTATTGGAAGTAGAATGTAAGGGTTCAGAAAGATGTCAGAGTGTAATACAATTATAAAAAGTAGAATGTAAGAGTTTAGAAAGATGTCAGAGTGTAATACAATTATAGGAAGTAGAATGTAAGAGCTTAGAAAGATGTCAGAGTGTAATACAATTATAGGAAGTAGAATGTAAGGGTTTACAAAGATGTCAGAGTGTAATACAATTATAGGAAGTAGAATGTAAGGGTTTACAAAGATGTCAGAGTGTAATACAATTATAGGAAGTGGAATGTAAGGGTTTAGAAAGATGTCAGAGTGTAATACAATTATAAAAAATAGAATGTAAGTGTTTACAAAGTTGTCAGAGTGTAATACAATTATAGGAAGTAGAATGTAAGGGTTTACAAATATGTCAGAGTGTAATACAATTATAGGAAGTAGAATGTAAGGGTTTAGAAAAATGTCAGAGTGTAATACAATTATAAAAAGTAGAATGTAAGGGTTTAGAAAGATATCAGAGTGTAATACAATTATAGGAAGTAGAATGTAAGGTTTAGAAAGATGTCAGAGTGTAATACAATTATAAAAGTAAAATGTAAGAGTTTAGAAAGATGTCAGAGTGTAATACAATTATAGGAAGTAGAATGTAAGGGTTTAGAAAGATGTCAGAGTGTAATACAATTATAGTAAGTAGAGTGTAAGGGTTTAGAAAGATGTCAGAGTGTAATACAATTATAAAAGTAGAATGTAAGGGTTTAGAAAAGATGTCAGAGTGTAATACAATTATAGGAAGTAGAATGTAAGGGATTACAAAGATGTCAAAGTGTAATACAATTATAGTAAAGTAGAATGTAAGGGTTTAGTAAGATGTCAGAGTGTAATACAATTATAAAAGTAGAATGTAAGGGTTTACAAAGATGTCAGAGTGTAATACAATTATAGGAAGTAGAATGTAAGGGTTTACAAATACGTCAGAGTGTAATACAATTATAGGAAGTAGAATGTAAGGGTTTACAAAGATGTCAGAGTGTAATACAATTATAGGAAGTAGAATGTAAGGGTTTAGAACGATGTCAGAGTGTAATACAATTATAAAAAGTAGAATGTAAGAGTTTAGAAAGATGTCAGAGTGTAATACAATTATAAAAAGTAGAATGTAAGGGTTTAGAAAGATGTCAGAGTGTAATACAATTATAAAAAGTAGAATGTAAGGGTTTAGAAAGATGTCAGAGTGTAATACAATTATAGTAAGTAGAATGTAAGGGTTTATAAAGATGTCAGAGTGTAATACAATTATAAAAAGTAGAATGTAAGGGTTTAGAAAGATGTCAGAGTGTAATACAATTATAAAAAGTAGAATGTAAGAGTTTAAAAAGATGTCAGAGTGTAATACAATTATAGGAAGTAGAATGTAAGAGCTTAGAAAGATATCAGAGTGTAATACAATTATAGGAAGTAGAATGTAAGGGTTTAGAAAGATGTCAGAGTGTAATACAATTATAGGAAGTAGAATGTAAGGGTTTACAAAGATGTCAGAGTGTAATACAATTATGGGAAGTAGAATGTAAGGGTTTACAAAGATGTCAGAGTGTAATACAATTATAGGAAGTGGAATGTAAGGGTTTACAAAGATGTCAGAGTGTAATACAATTATAGGAAGTAGAATGTAAGTGTTTAGAAAGATGTCAGAGTGTAATACAATTATAAAAAGTAGAATGTAAGGGTTTACAAAGATGTCAGAGTGTAATACAATTATAGGAAGTAGAATGTAAGGGTTTACAAATATGTCAGAGTGTAATACAATTATAGGAAGTAGAATGTAAGGGTTTAGAAATATGTCAGAGTGTAATACAATAATAAAAAGTGGAATGTAAGGGTTTAGAAAGATATCAGAGTGTAATACAATTATAGGAAGTAGAATGTAAGGGTTTAGTAAGATGTCAGAGTGTAATACAATTATAAAAAGTAGAATGTAAGGGTTTACAAAGATGTCAGAGTGTAATACAATTATAGGAAGTAGAATGTAAAGGTTTACAAATATGTCAGAGTGTAATACAATTATAGAAAGTAGAATGTAAGAGTTTAGAAAGATGTCAGAGTGTAATACAATGATAGGAAGTAGAATGTAAGGGTTTAGAAAGATGTCAGAGTGTAATACAATTATATAAAGTAGAGTGTAAGGGTTTACAAAGATGTCAGAGTGTAATACAATTATAGTAAGTAGAATGTAAGGGTTTAGAAAGATGTCGAGTGTAATACAATTATAGGAAGTAGAATGTAAGGGTTTAGAAAGATGTCAGAGTGTAATACAATTATAGGAAGTAGAATGTAAGGGTTTACAAAGATGTCAGAGTGTAATACAATTATAGGAAGTAGAATGTAAGGGTTTAGAAAGATGTCAGAGTGTAATACAATTATAGTAAGTGGAATGTAAGGGTTTATAAAGATATCAGAGTGTAATACAATTATAGAAAGTAGAATGTAAGGGTTTAGAAAGATGTCAGAGTGTAATACAATTATAAAAAGTAGAATGTAAGGGTTTAGAAAGATGTCAGAGTGTAATACAATTATAGGAAGTAAAATGTAAGGGTTTAGAAAGATGTCAGAGTCTAATACAATTATAAAAAGTAAAATGTAAGAGTTTAGAAAGATGTCAGAGTGTAATACAATGATAGGAAGTAGAATGTAAGGGTTTAGAAAGATGTCAGAGTGTAATACAATTATATAAGAGAGTAGAGTGTAAGGGTTTACAAAGATGTCAGAGTGTAATACAATTATAGTAGAGTAGAATGTAAGGGTTTAGAAAGATGTCAGAGTGTAATACAATTATAGTAAAGTAGAATGTAAGGGTTTAGTATGATGTCAGAGTGTAATACAATTATAAAAAGTAGAATGTAGGTGTTTAGAAAGATGTCAGAGTGTAATACAATTATAGGAAATAGAATGTAAGGGTTTACAAAGATGTCAGAGTGTAATACATTTATAGGAAGTAGAATGTAAGTGTTTACAAAGATTTCAGAGTGTAATACAATTATAGGAAGTAGAATAAAAGGGTTTACAAAGATGTCAGAGTGTAATACAATTATAGGAAGTAGAATGTAAGGGTTTAAAAAGATGTCAGAGTGTAATACAATTATAGGAAGTAGAATGTAAGGGTTTAGAAAGATGTCAGAGTGTAATACAATTATAGTAAGTGGAATGTAAGGGTTTATAAAGATGTCAGAGTGTAATACAATTATAGTAAGTAGAATGTGAGTGTTTATAAAGATGACAGAGTGTAATAATATTATAAAAAGTAGAATGTAAGGGTTTAGAAAGATGTCAGAGTGTAATAGAATTATAGGAAGTAGAATGTAAGGGTTTAGAAAGATGTCAGTGTGTAATACATTTATAAAAAGTAGAATGTAAGGGTTTAGAAAGATGTCAGAGTGTAATACAATTATAGTAAGTAGAATGTAAGGGTTTATAAAGATGTCAGAGTGTAATACAATTATAAAAAGTAGAATGTAAGTGTTTAGAAAGATGTCAGAGTGTAATACAATTATAAAAAGTAGAATGTAAGAGTTTAGAAAGATGTCAGAGTGTAATACAATTATAGGAAGTAGAATGTAAGAGCTTAGAAAGATGTCAGAGTGTAATACAATTATAGGAAGTAGAATGTAAGGGTTTAGAAAGATGTCAGAGTGTAATACAATTATAGGAAGTAGAATGTAAGGGTTTACAAAGATGTCAGAGTGTAATACAATTATAGGAAGTAGAATGTAAGGGTTTACAAAGATGTCAGAGTGTAATACAATTATAGGAAGTAGAATGTAAGGGTTTAGAAAGATGTCAGAGTGTAATACAATTATAAAAAATAGAATGTAAGTGTTTACAAAGATGTCAGAGTGTAATACAATTATAGGAAGTAGAATGTAAGGGTTTACAAATATGTCAGAGTGTAATACAATTATAGGAAGTAGAATGTAAGGGTTTAGAAAGATGTCAGAGTGTAATACAATTATAAAAAGTAGAATGTAAGGGTTTAGAAAGATATCAGAGTGTAATACAATTATAGGAAGTAGAATGTAAGGGTTTACAAAGATGTCAAAGTGTAATACAATTATAGTAAGTAGAATGTAAGGGTTTAGTAAGATGTCAGAGTGTAATACAATTATAAAAAGTAGAATGTAAGGGTTTACAAAGATGTCAGAGTGTAATACAATTATAGGAAGTAGAATGTAAGGGTTTACAAATATGTCAGAGTGTAATACAATTATAGAAAGTAGAATGTAAGGGTTTAGAAAGATGTCAGAGTGTAATACAATTATAAAAAGTAGAATGTAAGGGTTTAGAAAGATGTCAGAGTGTAATACAATTATAGGAAGTAGAATGTAAGGGTTTAGAAAGATGTCAGAGTGTAATACAATTATAAAAAGTAAAATGTAAGAGTTTAGAAAGATGTCAGAGTGTAATACAATTATAGGAAGTAGAATGTAAGGGTTTAGAAAGATGTCAGAGTGTAATACAATTATAAAAAGTAGAGTGTAAGGGTTTACAAAGATGTCAGAGTGTAATACAATTATAGTAAGTAAAATGTAAGGGTTTAGAAAGATGTCAGAGTGTAATACAATTATAAAAATTAGAATGTAAGGGTTTAGAAAGATGTCAGAGTGTAATACAATTATAGGAAGTAGAATGTAAGGGATTACAAAGATGTCAAAGTGTAATACAATTATAGTAAGTAGAATGTAAGGGTTTAGTAAGATGTCAGAGTGTAATACAATTATAAAAAGTAGAATGTAAGGGTTTACAAAGATGTCAGAGTGTAATACAATTATAGGAAGTAGAATGTAAGGGTTTACAAATATGTCAGAGTGTAATACAATTATAGGAAGTAGAATGTAAGGGTTTACAAAGATGTCAGAGTGTAATACAATTATAGGAAGTAGAATGTAAGGGTTTAGAAAGATGTCAGAGTGTAATACAATTATAAAAAGTAGAATGTAAGAGTTTAGAAAGATGTCAGAGTGTAATACAATTATAAAAAGTAGAATGTAAGGGTTTAGAAAGATGTCAGTGTGTAATACAATTATAAAAAGTAGAATGTAAGGGTTTAGAAAGATGTCAGAGTGTAATACAATTATAGTAAGTAGAATGTAAGGGTTTATAAAGATGTCAGAGTGTAATACAATTATAAAAAGTAGAATGTAAGGGTTTAGAAAGATGTCAGAGTGTAATACAATTATAAAAAGTAGAATGTAAGAGTTTAGAAAGATGTCAGAGTGTAATACAATTATAGGAAGTAGAATGTAAGAGTTTAGAAAGATGTCAGAGTGTAATACAATTATAGGAAGTAGAATGTAAGGGTTTAGAAAGATGTCAGAGTGTAATACAATTATAGGAAGTAGAATGTAAGGGTTTACAAAGATGTCAGAGTGTAATACAATTATAGGAAGTAGAATGTAAGGGTTTGCAAAGATGTCAGAGTGTAATACAATTATAGGAAGTAGAATGTAAGGGTTTAGAAAGATGTCAGAGTGTAATACAATTATAAAAAGTAGAATGTAAGGGTTTACAAAGATGTCAGAGTGTAATACAATTATAGGAAGTAGAATGTAAGGGTTTACAAATATGTCAGAGTGTAATACAATTATAGGAAGTAGAATGTAAGGGTTTAGAAATATGTCAGAGTGTAATACAATTATAAAAAGTAGAATGTAAGGGTTTAGAAAGATATCAGAGTGTAATACAATTATAGGAAGTAGAATGTAAGGGTTTAGAAAGATGTCAGAGTGTAATACAATTATCAAAAGTAAAATGTAAGAGTTTAGAAAGATCTCAGAGTGTAATACAATTATAGGAAGTAGAGTGTAAGGGTTTACAAAGATGTCAGAGTGTAATACAATTATAGGAAGTAGAATGTAAGAGCTTAGAAAGATGTCAGAGTGTAATACAATTATAGGAAGTAGAATGTAAGGGTTTAGTAAGATGTCAGAGTGTAATACAATTATAAAAAGTAGAATGTAAGGGTTTACAAAGATGTCAGTGCGTAATACAATTATAAAAAGTAGAATGTAAGGGTTTAGAAAGATGTCAGAGTGTAATACAATTATAGTAAGTAGAATGTAAGGGTTTATAAAGATGTCAGAGTGTAATACAATTATAAAAAGTAGAATGTAAGGGTTTAGAAAGATGTCAGAGTGTAATACAATTATAAAAAGTAGAATGTAAGAGTTTAGAAAGATGTCAGAGTGTAATACAATTATAGGAAGTAGAATGTAAGAGCTTAGAAAGATGTCAGAGTGTAATACAATTATAGGAAGTAGAATGTAAGGGTTTAGAAAGATGTCAGAGTGTAATACAATTATAGGAAGTAGAATGTAAGGGTTTACAAAGATGTCAGAGTGTAATACAATTATAGGAAGTAGAATGTAAGGGTTTACAAAGATGTCAGAGTGTAATACAATTATAGGAAGTAGAATGTAAGGGTTTAGAAAGATGTCAGAGTGTAATACAATTATAAAAAGTAGAATGTAAGGGTTTACAAAGATGTCAGAGTGTAATACAATTATAGGAAGTAGAATGTAAGGGTTTACAATTATGTCAGAGTGTAATACAATTATAGGAAGTAGAATGTAAGGGTTTAGAAATATGTCAGAGTGTAATACAATTATAAAAAGTAGAATGTAAGGGTTTAGAAAGATATCAGAGTGTAATACAATTATAGGAAGTAGAATGTAAGGGTTTAGAAAGATGTCAGAGTGTAATACAATTATCAAAAGTAAAATGTAAGAGTTTAGAAAGATGTCAGAGTGTAATACAATTATAGGAAGTAGAATGTAAGGGTTTAGAAAGATGTCAGAGTGTAATACAATTATAAAAAGTAGAGTGTAAGGGTTTACAAAGATGTCAGAGTGTAATACAATTATAGGAAGTAGAATGTAAGAGCTTAGAAAGATGTCAGAGTGTAATACAATTATAGGAAGTAGAATGTAAGGGTTTAGTAAGATGTCAGAGTGTAATACAATTATAAAAAGTAGAATGTAAGGGTTTAAAAAGATGTAAGAGTGTAATACAATTATAGGAAGTAGAATGTAAAAGTTTACAAATATGTCAGAGTGTAATACAATTATAGAAAGTAGAATGTAAGGGTTTAGAAAGATGTCAGAGTGTAATACAATTATAAAAAGTAGAATGTAAGGGTTTAGAAAGATGTCAGAGTGTAATACAATTATAGGAAGTAGAATGTAAGGGTTTAGAAAGATGTCAGAGTGTAATACAATTATCAAAAGTAAAATGTAAGAGTTTAGAAAGATGTCAGAGTGTAATACAATTATAGGAAGTAGAATGTAAGGGTTTAGAAAGATGTCAGAGTGTAATACAATTATAAAAAGTAGAGTGTAAGGGTTTACAAAGATGTCAGAGTGTAATACAATTATAGGAAGTAGAATGTAAGAGCTTAGAAAGATGTCAGAGTGTAATACAATTATAGGAAGTAGAATGTAAGGGTTTAGAAAGATGTCAGAGTGTAATACAATTATAAAAAGTAGAGTGTAAGGGTTTACAAAGATGTCAGAGTGTAATACAATTATAGTAAGTAGAATGTAAGGGTTTAGAAAGATGTCAGAGTGTAATACAATTATAAAAAGTAGAATGTAAGGGTTTAGAAAGATGTCAGAGTGTAATACAATTATAGGAAGTAGAATGTAAGGGATTACAAAGATGTCAAAGTGTAATACAATTATAGTAAGTAGAATGTAAGGGTTTAGTAAGATGTCAGAGTGTAATACAATTATAAAAAGTAGAATGTAAGGGTTTACAAAGATGTCAGAGTGTAATACAATTATAGGAAGTAGAATGTAAGGGTTTACAAATACGTCAGAGTGTAATACAATTATAGGAAGTAGAATGTAAGGGTTTACAAAGATGTCAGAGTGTAATACAATTATAGGAAGTAGAATGTAAGGGTTTAGAAAGATGTCAGAGTGTAATACAATTATAAAAAGTAGAATGTAAGAGTTTAGAAAGATGTCAGAGTGTAATACATTTATAAAAAGTAGAATGTAAGGGTTTAGAAAGATGTCAGTGTGTAATACAATTATAAAAAGTAGAATGTAAGGGTTTAGAAAGATGTCAGAGTGTAATACAATTATAGTAAGTAGAATGTAAGGGTTTATAAAGATGTCAGAGTGTAATACAATTATAAAAAGTAGAATGTAAGGGTTTAGAAAGATGTCAGAGTGTAATACAATTATAAAAAGTAGAATGTAAGAGTTTAGAAAGATGTCAGAGTGTAATACAATTATAGGAAGTAGAATGTAAGAGCTTAGAAAGATGTCAGAGTGTAATACAATTATAGGAAGTAGAATGTAAGGGTTTAGAAAGATGTCAGAGTGTAATACAATTATAGGAAGTAGAATGTAAGGGTTTACAAAGATGTCAGAGTGTAATACAATTATGGGAAGTAGAATGTAAGGGTTTACAAAGATGTCAGAGTGTAATACAATTATAGGAAGTAGAATGTAAGGGTTTACAAAGATGTCAGAGTGTAATACAATTATAGGAAGTAGAATGTAAGGGTTTAGAAAGATGTCAGAGTGTAATACAATTATAAAAAGTAGAATGTAAGGGTTTACAAAGATGTCAGAGTGTAATACAATTATAGGAAGTAGAATGTAAGGGTTTACAAATATGTCAGAGTGTAATACAATTATAAAAAGTAGAATGTAAGGGTTTAGAAAGATGTCAGAGTGTAATACAATTATAGGAAGTAGAATGTAAGGGTTTAGTAAGATGTCAGAGTGTAATACAATTATAAAAAGTAGAATGTAAGGGTTTACAAAGATGTCAGAGTGTAATACAATTATAGGAAGTAGAATGTAAAGGTTTACAAATATGTCAGAGTGTAATACAATTATAGAAAGTAGAATGTAAGGGTTTAGAAAGATGTCAGAGTGTAATACAATTATAAAAAGTAGAATGTAAGGGTTTAGAAAGATGTCAGAGTGTAATACAATTATAGGAAGTAGAATGTAAGGGTTTAGAAAGATGTCAGAGTGTAATACAATTATCAAAAGTAAAATGTAAGAGTTTGGAAAGATGTCAGAGTGTAATACAATTATAGGAAGTAGAATGTAAGGGTTTAGAAAGATGTCAGAGTGTAATACAATTATAAAAAGTAGAGTGTAAGGGTTTACAAAGATGTCAGAGTGTAATACAATTATAGTAAGTAGAATGTAAGTGTTTAGAAAGATGTCAGAGTGTAATACAATTATAGTAAGTAGAATGTAAGGGTTTAGTAAGATGTCAGAGTGTAATACAATTATAAAAAGTAGAATGTAAGGGTTTAGAAAGATGTCAGAGTGTAATACAATTATAGGAAGTAGAATGTAAGGGTTTACAAAGATTTCAGAGTGTAAAACAATAATAGGAAGTAGAATGTAAGGGTTTACAAAGATGTCAGAGTGTAATACAATTATAGGAAGTAGAATGTAAGGGTTTAGAAAGATGTCAGAGTGTAATACAATTATAGGAAGTAGAATGTAAGGGTTTACAAAGATGTCAGAGTGTAATACAATTATAGGAAGTAGAATGTAAGGGTTTAGAAAGATGTCAGAGTGTAATACAATTATAGTAAGTGGAATGTAAGGGTTTATAAAGATGTCAGAGTGTAATACAATTATAGGAAGTAGAATGTAAGGGTTTACAAAGATGTCAAAGTGTAATACAATTATAGTAAGTAGAATGTAAGGGTTTAGTAAGATGTCAGAGTGTAATACAATTATAAAAAGTAGAATGTAAGGGTTTACAAAGATGTCAGAGTGTAATACAATTATAGGAAGTAGAATGTAAGTGTTTACAAATATGTCAGAGTGTAATACAATTATAGGAAGTAGAATGTAAGGGTTTACAAAGATGTCAGAGTGAAATACAATTATAGGAAGTAGAATGTAAGGTTTTACAAATATGTCAGAGTGTAATACAATTATAGAAAGTAGAATGTAAGGGTTTAGAAAGATGTCAGAGTGTAATACAATTATAAAAAGTAGAATGTAAGGGTTTAGAAAGATGTCAGAGTGTAATACAATTATAGGAAGTAAAATGTAAGGGTTTAGAAAGATGTCAGAGTCTAATACAATTATAAAAATTAAAATGTAAGAGTTTAGAAAGATGTCAGAGTGTAATACAATGATAGGAAGTAGAATGTAAGGGTTTAGAAAGATGTCAGAGTGTAATACAATTATATAAAGTAGAGTGTAAGGGTTTACAAAGATGTCAGAGTGTAATACAATTATAGTAAGTAGAATGTAAGGGTTTAGAAAGATGTCAGAGTGTAATACAATTATAGGAAGTAGAATGTAAGGGTTTAGAAAGATGTCAGAGTGTAATACAATTATAGGAAGTAGAATGTAAGGGTTTACAAAGATGTCAGAGTGTAATACAATTATAGGAAGTAGAATGTAAGGGTTTAGAAAGATGTCAGAGTGTAATACAATTATAGGAAGTAGAATGTAAGGGTTTAGAAAGATGTCAGAGTGTAATACAATTATAGGAAGTGGAATGTAAGGGTTTATAAAGATGTCAGAGTGTAATACAATTATAGAAAGTAGAATGTAAGGGTTTAGAAAGATGTCAGAGTGTAATACAATTATAGGAAGTAAAATGTAAGGGTTTAGAAATATGTCAGAGTCTAATACAATTATAAAAAGTAAAATGTAGGAGTTTAGAAAGATGTCAGAGTGTAATACAATGATAGGAAGTATAATGTAAGGGTTTAGAAAGATGTCAGAGTGTAATACAATTATATAAAGTAGAGTGTAAGGGTTTACAAAGATGTCAGAGTGTAATACAATTATAGTAAGTAGAATGTAAGGGTTTAGAAAGATGTCAGAGTGTAATACAATTATAGTAAGTAGAATGTAAGGGTTTAGTAAGATGTCAGAGTGTAATACAATTATAAAAAGTAGAATGTAGGTGTTTAGAAAGATGTCAGAGTGTAATACAATTATAGGAAATAGAATGTAAGGGTTTACAAAGATGTCAGAGTGTAATACATTTATAGGAAGTAGAATGTAAGTGTTTACAAAGATTTCAGAGTGTAATACAATTATAGGAAGTAGAATGTAAGGGTTTACAAAGATGTCAGAGTGTAATACAATTATAGGAAGTAGAATGTAAGGGTTTAGAAAGATGTCAGAGTGTAATACAATTATAAAAAGTAGAATGTAAGGGTTTACAAAGATGTCAGAGTGTAATACAATTATAGGAAGTAGAATGTAAGGGTTTACAAATATGTCAGAGTGTAATACAATTATAGGAAGTAGAATGTAAGTGTTTAGAAATATGTCAGAGTGTAATACAATTATAAAAAGTAGAATGTAAGGGTTTAGAAAGATATCAGAGTGTAATACAATTATAGGAAGTAGAATGTAAGGGTTTAGTAAGATGTCAGAGTGTAATACAATTATAAAAAGTAGAATGTAAGGGTTTACAAAGATGTCAGAGTGTAATACAATTATAGGAAGTAGAATGTAAAGGTTTACAAATATGTCAGAGTGTAATACAATTATAGAAAGTAGAATGTAAGGGTTTAGAAAGATGTCAGAGTGTAATACAATTATAAAAAGTAGAATGTAAGGGTTGAGAAAGATGTCAGAGTGTAATACAATTATAGGAAGTAGAATGTAAGGGTTTAGAAAGATGTCAGAGTGTAATACAATTATCAAAAGTAAAATGTAAGAGTTTGGAAAGATGTCAGAGTGTAATACAATTATAGGAAGTAGAATGTAAGGGTTTAGAAAGATGTCAGAGTGTAATACAATTATAAAAAGTAGAGTGTAAGGGTTTACAAAGATGTCAGAGTGTAATACAATTATAGTAAGTAGAATGTAAGGGTTTAGAAAGATGTCAGAGTGTAATACAATTATAGTAAGTAGAATGTAAGGGTTTAGTAAGATGTCAGAGTGTAATACAATTATAAAAAGTAGAATGTAAGGGTTTAGAAAGATGTCAGAGTGTAATACAATTATAGGAAGTAGAATGTAAGGGTTTACAAAGATTTCAGAGTGTAAAACAATAATAGGAAGTAGAATGTAAGGGTTTACAAAGATGTCAGAGTGTAATACAATTATAGGAAGTAGAATGTAAGGGTTTAGAAAGATGTCACAGTGTAATACAATTATAGGAAGTAGAATGTAAGGGTTTACAAAGATGTCAGAGTGTAATACAATTATAGGAAGTAGAATGTAAGGGTTTAGAAAGATGTCAGAGTGTAATACAATTATAGTAAGTGGAATGTAAGGGTTTATAAAGATGTCAGAGTGTAATACAATTATAGGAAGTAGAATGTAAGGGTTTACAAAGATGTCAAAGTGTAATACAATTATAGTAAGTAGAATGTAAGGGTTTAGTAAGATGTCAGAGTGTAATACAATTATAAAAAGTAGAATGTAAGGGTTTACAAAGATGTCAGAGTGTAATACAATTATAGGAAGTAGAATGTAAGTGTTTACAAATATGTCAGAGTGTAATACAATTATAGGAAGTAGAATGTAAGGGTTTACAAAGATGTCAGAGTGAAATACAATTATAGGAAGTAGAATGTAAGGTTTTACAAATATGTCAGAGTGTAATACAATTATAGAAAGTAGAATGTAAGGGTTTAGAAAGATGTCAGAGTGTAATACAATTATAAAAAGTAGAATGTAAGGGTTTAGAAAGATGTCAGAGTGTAATACAATTATAGGAAGTAAAATGTAAGGGTTTAGAAAGATGTCAGAGTCTAATACAATTATAAAAAAGTAAAATGTAAGAGTTTAGAAAGATGTCAGAGTGTAATACAATTATAGGAAGTAGAATGTAAGGGTTTAGAAAGATGTCAGAGTGTAATACAATTATATAAAGTAGAGTGTAAGGGTTTACAAAGATGTCAGAGTGTAATACAATTATAGGAAGTAGAATGTAAGGGTTTACAAAGATTTCAGAGTGTAATACAATTATAGGACGTAGAATGTAAGGGTTTACAAAGATGTCAGAGTGTAATACAATTATAGGAAGTAGAATGTAAGGGTTTAGAAAGATGTCAGAGTGTAATACAATTATAGGAAGTAGAATGTAAGGGTTCAGAAAGATGTCAGAGTGTAATACAATTATAGGAAGTGGAATGTAAGGGTTTATAAAGATGTCAGAGTGTAATACAATTATAGAAAGTAGAATGTAAGGGTTTAGAAAGATGTCAGAGTGTAATACAATTATAAAAAGTAGAATGTAAGGGTTTAGAAAGATGTCAGAGTGTAATACAATTATAGGAAGTAAAATGTAAGGGTTTAGAAATATGTCAGAGTCTAATACAATTATAAAAAGTAAAATGTAGGAGTTTAGAAAGATGTCAGAGTGTAATACAATGATAGGAAGTATAATGTAAGGGTTTAGAAAGATGTCAGAGTGTAATACAATTATATAAAGTAGAGTGTAAGGGTTTACAAAGATGTCAGAGTGTAATACAATTATAGTAAGTAGAATGTAAGGGTTTAGAAAGATGTCAGAGTGTAATACAATTATAGTAAGTAGAATGTAAGGGTTTAGTAAGATGTCAGAGTGTAATACAATTATAAAAAGTAGAATGTAGGTGTTTAGAAAGATGTCAGAGTGTAATACAATTATAGGAAATAGAATGTAAGGGTTTACAAAGATGTCAGAGTGTAATACATTTATAGGAAGTAGAATGTAAGTGTTTACAAAGATTTCAGAGTGTAATACAATTATAGGAAGTAGAATGTAAGGGTTTACAAAGATGTCAGAGTGTAATACAATTATAGGAAGTAGAATGTAAGGGTTTAAAAAGATGTCAGAGTGTAATACAATTATAGGAAGTAGAATGTAAGGGTTTAGAAAGATGTCAGAGTGTAATACAATTATAGTAAGTAGAATGTAAGGGTTTATAAAGATGTCAGAGTGTAATACAATTATAAAAAGTAGAATGTAAGTGTTTAGAAAGATGTCAGAGTGTAATACAATTATAAAAAGTAGAATGTAAGAGTTTAGAAAGATGTCAGAGTGTAATACAATTATAGGAAGTAGAATGTAAGAGCTTAGAAAGATGTCAGAGTGTAATACAATTATAGGAAGTAGAATGTAAGGGTTTAGAAAGATGTCAGAGTGTAATACAATTATAGGAAGTAGAATGTAAGGGTTTACAAAGATGTCAGAGTGTAATACAATTATAGGAAGTAGAATGTAAGGGTTTACAAAGATGTCAGAGTGTAATACAATTATAGGAAGTGGAATGTAAGGGTTTACAAAGATGTCAGAGTGTAATACAATTATAGGAAGTAGAATGTAAGGGTTTAGAAAGATGTCAGAGTGTAATACAATTATAAAAAATAGAATGTAAGTGTTTACAAAGATGTCAGAGTGTAATACAATTATAGGAAGTAGAATGTAAGGGTTTACAAATATGTCAGAGTGTAATACAATTATAGGAAGTAGAATGTAAGGGTTTAGAAAGATGTCAGAGTGTAATACAATTATAAAAAGTAGAATGTAAGGGTTTATAAAGATATCAGAGTGTAATACAATTATAGGAAGTAGAATGTAAGGGTTTACAAAGATGTCAAAGTGTAATACAATTATAGTAAGTAGAATGTAAGGGTTTAGTAAGATGTCAGAGTGTAATACAAATATAAAAAGTAGAATGTAAGGGTTTACAAAGATGTCAGAGTGTAATACAATTATAGGAAGTAGAATGTAAGGGTTTACAAATATGTCAGAGTGTAATACAATTATAGAAAGTAGAATGTAAGGGTTTACAAATATGTCAGAGTGTAATACAATTATAGAAAGTAGAATGTAAGGGTTTAGAAAGATGTCAGAGTGTAATACAATTATAAAAAGTAGAATGTAAGGGTTTAGAAAGATGTCAGAGTGTAATACAATTATAAAAAGTAGAATGTAAGGGTTTACAAAGATGTCAGAGTGTAATACAATTATAGGAAGTAGAATGTAAGGGTTTACAAATATGTCAGAGTGTAATACAATTATAGGAAGTAGAATGTAAGGGTTTACAAAGATGTCAGAGTGTAATATAATTATAGGAAGTAGAATGTAAGGGTTTACAAATATGTCAGAGTGTAATACAATTATAGAAAGTAGAATGTAAGGGTTTAGAAAGATGTCAGAGTGTAATACAATTATAAAAAGTAAAATGTAAGAGTTTAGAAAGATGTCAGAGTGTAATACAATTATAGTAAGTAGAATGTAAGGGTTTAGTAAGATGTCAGAGTGTAATACAATTATAAAAAGTAGAATGTAAGGGTTTAGAAAGATGTCAGAGTGTAATACAATTATAGGAAATAGAATGTAAGGGTTTACAAAGATGTCAGAGTGTAATACAATTATAGGAAGTAGAATGTAAGGGTTTACAAAGATTTCAGAGTGTAATACAATTATAGGAAGTAGAATGTAAGGGTTTACAAAGATGTCAGAGTGTAATACAATTATAGGAAGTAGAATGTAAGGGTTTAAAAAGATGTCAGAGTGTAATACAATTATTGGAAGTAGAATGTAAGGGTTCAGAAAGATGTCAGAGTGTAATACAATTATAGGAAGTAGAATGTAAGGGTTTAGAAAGATGTCAGAGTGTAATACAATTATAGTAAGTGGAATGTAAGGGTTTATAAAGATGTCAGAGTGTAATACAATTATAGTAAGTAGAATGTGAGTGTTTATAAAGATGACAGAGTGTAATACAATTATAAAAAGTAGAATGTAATGGTTTAGAAAGATGTCAGAGTGTAATAGAATTATAGGAAGTAGAATGTAAGGGTTTAGAAAGATGTCAGTGTGTAATACATTTATAAAAAGTAGAATGTAAGGGTTTAGAAAGATGTCAGAGTGTAATACAATTATAGTAAGTAGAATGTAAGGGTTTATAAAGATGTCAGAGTGTAATACAATTATAAAAAGTAGAATGTAAGTGTTTAGAAAGATGTCAGAGTGTAATACAATTATAAAAAGTAGAATGTAAGAGTTTAGAAAGATGTCAGAGTGTAATACAATTATAGGAAGTAGAATGTAAGAGCTTAGAAAGATGTCAGAGTGTAATACAATTATAGGAAGTAGAATGTAAGGGTTTAGAAAGATGTCAGAGTGTAATACAATTATAGGAAGTAGAATGTAAGGGTTTACAAAGATGTCAGAGTGTAATACAATTATAGGAAGTAGAATGTAAGGGTTTACAAAGATGTCAGAGTGTAATACAATTACAGGAAGTGGAATGTAAGGGTTTACAAAGATGTCAGAGTGTAATACAATTATAGGAAGTAGAATGTAAGGGTTTAGAAAGATGTCAGAGTGTAATACAATTATAAAAAAAATAGAATGTAAGTGTTTACAAAGATGTCAGAGTGTAATACAATTATAGGAAGTAGAATGTAAGGGTTTACAAATATGTCAGAGTGTAATACAATTATAGGAAGTAGAATGTAAGGGTTTAGAAAGATGTCAGAGTGTAATACAATTATAAAAAGTAGAATGTAAGGGTTTAGAAAGATATCAGAGTGTAATACAATTATAGGAAGTAGAATGTAAGGGTTTACAAAGATGTCAAAGTGTAATACAATTATAGTAAGTAGAATGTAAGGGTTTAGTAAGATGTCAGAGTGTAATACAAATATAAAAAGTAGAATGTAAGGGTTTACAAAGATGTCAGAGTGTAATACAATTATAGGAAGTAGAATGTAAGGGTTTACAAATATGTCAGAGTGTAATACAATTATAGAAAGTAGAATGTAAGGGTTTACAAATATGTCAGAGTGTAATACAATTATAGAAAGTAGAATGTAAGGGTTTAGAAAGATGTCAGAGTGTAATACAATTATAAAAAGTAGAATGTAAGGGTTTAGAAAGATGTCAGAGTGTAATACAATTATAGGAAGTAGAATGTAAGGGTTTAGAAAGATGTCAGAGTGTAATACAATTATAAAAAGTAAAATGTAAGAGTTTAGAAAGATGTCAGAGTGTAATACAATTATAGTAAGTAGAATGTAAGGGTTTAGTAAGATGTCAGAGTGTAATACAATTATAAAAAGTAGAATGTAAGGGTTTAGAAAGATGTCAGAGTGTAATACAATTATAGGAAATAGAATGTAAGGGTTTACAAAGATGTCAGTGTAATACAATTATAGGAAGTAGAATGTAAGGGTTTACAAAGATTTCAGAGTGTAATACAATTATAGGAAGTAGAATGTAAGGGTTTACAAAGATGTCAGAGTGTAATACAATTATAGGAATTAGAATGTAAGGGTTTAGAAAGATGTCAGAGTGTAATACAATTATAGGAAGTAGAATGTAAGGGTTCAGAAAGATGTCAGAGTGTAATACAATTATAGGAAGTAGAATGTAAGGGTTTAGAAAGATGTCAGAGTGTAATACAATTATAGTAAGTGGAATGTAAGGATTTACAAATATGTCAGAGTGTAATACAATTATAGGAAGTAGAATGTAAGGGTTTACAAAGATGTCAGAGTGTAATACAATTATAGGAAGTAGAATGTAAGGGTTTACAAATATGTCAGAGTGTAATACAATTATAGAAAGTAAAATGTAAGGGTTTAGAATGATGTCAGAGTGTAATGCAATTATAAAAAGTAGTATGTAAGGGTTTAGAAAGATGTCAGAGTGTAATACAATTATAGGAAGTAGAATGTAAGGGTTTAGAAAGATGTCAGAGTGTAATACAATTATAAAAAGTAAAATGTAAGAGTTTAGAAAGATGTCAGAGTGTAATACAATTATAGGAAGTAGAATGTAAGGGTTTAGAAAGATGTCAGAGTGTAATACAATTATAAAAAGTAGAGTGTAAGGGTTTACAAAGATGTCAGAGTGTAATACAATTATAGTAAGTAGAATGTAAGGGTTTAGAAAGATGTCAGAGTGTAATACAATTATAGTAAAGTAGAATGTAAGGGTTTAGTAAGATGTCAGAGTGTAATACAATTATAAAAGTAGAATGTAGGTGTTTAGAAAGATGTCAGAGTGTAATACAATTATAGGAAATAGAATGTAAGGGTTTACAAAGATGTCAGAGTGTAATACAATTATAGGAAGTAGAATGTAAGGATTTACAAAAATTTCAGAGTGTAATACAATTATAGGAAGTAGAATGTAAGGGTTTACAAAGATGTCAGAGTGTAATACAATTATAGGAAGTAGAATGTAAGGGTTTAGAAAGATGTCAGAGTGTAATACAATTATTGGAAGTAGAATGTAAGGGTTCAGAAAGATGTCAGAGTGTAATACAATTATAGGAAGTAGAATGTAAGGGTTTAGAAAGATGTCAGAGTGTAATACAATTATAGTAAGTAGAATGTAAGGGTTTATAAAGATGTCAGAGTGTAATACAATTATAAAAAGTAGAATGTAAGGGTTTAGGAAGATGTCAGAGTGTAATACAATTATAAAAAGTAGAATGTAAGAGTTTAGAAAGATGTCAGAATGTAATACAATTATAGGAAGTAGAATGTAAGGGTTTACAAAGATGTCAAAGTGTAATACAATTATAGTAAGTAGAATGTAAGGGTTTAGTAAGATGTCAGAGTGTAATACAATTATAAAAAGTAGAATGTAAGGGTTTACAAAGATGTCAGAGTGTAATACAATTATAGGAAGTAGAATGTAAGGGTTTACAAATATGTCAGAGTGTAATACAATTATAGAAAGTAGAATGTAAGTGTTTAGAAAGATGTCAGAGTGTAATACAATTATAGTAAGTAGAATGTAAGGGTTTAGAAAGATGTCAGATTGTAATACAATTATAAAAAGTAGAATGTAAGGGTTTAGAAAGATGTCAGAGTGTAATAGAATTATAGGAAGTAGAATGTAAGGGTTTAGAAATATGTCAGAGTGTTATACAATTATAGGAAATAGAATGTAAGGGTTTAGAAAAATGTCAGAGTGTAATACAAATATAGGAAGTAGAATGTAAGGGTTTAGAAAAATGTCAGAGTGTAATACAATTAAGTCAACATTTTTATCAATTATTCAGTGTTTTCAGAGCCAAATAACATCTACATTGTCACTTTTTGATGAAATACAAATAATGTATATAATTTTAGTGAACTTGTATTTATTCAAAACTCCAAAGATCTGTTAACTTTGTTATGTGTCAAGAAGACTGAATGTCAGAAAAAACCCCGTACATAAAATATACAAATTGAAGTGTGCTGATTGCATAAGTATTCAGGTTCCTAAGTCAGTACTTGGTGGAAGCATCTTTGTCAAAAGTTACTGCTGTAAGTCTTTTTGGATGGGTCTTAACTTACCAGTTTAACACGATGGGATGGTGTAATACTTATCCATTTTTTCGAACAATTCTGATTAGTTCGTTGGGGATCGTTGACTGACTGTAATCTTCAAATTTCTTTATACATTTTCTTATTTATTCACGACAGGAGTGTGACTTGGGGTCACGGGTCACTCCAGTGCATTCGCTTCCTTCAACGTGACTTAAGCATTGCGCTTCGAGTCATTGTCTTGTTGAAACACGAATTTTCGAACGTAGTTTTAGATTCTTGGCTGTCTGAGCATATTTCTCCATAAAGATGCGCCAGTACTTTCCACCATCCTGTTTTCCTTTAATCCTGAAGACAAGTTATCCAGTTCCTTGTGATCACTCTGACATTACGCTTCCGCCATCGTTTTTGGTGAAGTGCCGTATTTAGATTGGGGCAAACCTGACGCTTTGAACTTAGTCTCGAAAGCCAAACGTTTGTTTTGTTGACCACACGTCTGCAGTATAATTTACAAGATTTGTCACAAACTCCACACGAAACTAACGTGATTTCAGTAATAGTTTCTTTCTTGCCTGTCGCCCATACAGACCAGCTTGTGTGAGGACTGGGATACTGTTGATGTGTGAACACTGGCTCGCATCTCTGACATGGAACTTTGCAAATATTTCAACGTTAGTGTTGGCTTCACAGCGTCATCCTTAACTAGTTACCTGCTTGCTTGATTTGGAAGGATTGTCTCATCTGCTTCTTGATGGTGAACTCTATCATGCTATAACAGATAATCAGTAAGCTTGAAATTTGTTTCTAACTTTCTCCTGACCTGTGTTTCTCTAACACTTTATCGCTAAATTGTTTGGAAATCTCCTTGGTTTTCACGGTTGATTTGTCGTCTCACTGTGTAGGTTGTGACTTGAACAGATGGATTTTCTCTTAAGTCAAGTTAAACCACTTTGATTACAAGGACAGACAGAGACCAGTACACCAAAACTATGACCACTCAAACTAATATTTTTCACCTGAAGTGACTTAGTGTGGCAATAGCAAAGGGACTGAATAACTGAAAATCTAAACAACTTACATAGCGTCAGTATTGAAAATCTAAACAACCTACATATCATCAGTATTAAAAATCTAGACAACCTACATAGCATCGGTATTGAAAATCTAAACAACTTACATAGCGTCAGTATTGAAAATCTAATCAACATACATAGCGTCTGTATTGAAAATCTAAACAACCTACATAGCATCGGTATTGACAATCTAAACAACCTAAATAGCGTCAGTATTGAAAATCTAAACAACCTACATAGCATCGGTATTGAAAATCTAGACAACTCACATAGCATCGGTATTGAAAATCTAAATAACCTACATAGCGTCAGTACTGAAAATCTAAACAACTCACATAGCGTCAGTATTGAAAATCTAAACAACCTATATAGCGTCAGTATTGAAAATCTAAACAACCTACATAGCGTCAGTATTGAAAATCGAAAAACCTACATAGTGTCAGTATTGAAAATCTAAAGAACCTACATAGCGTCAGTATTGAAAATCTAAACAACCTACATATTGTCTTATTGAAAATCTGAACAACCGACATAGCGTCAGTATTGAAAATCTAAACAACTTACATAGCATCAGTATTGAAAATATAAACAACCTACGTTGCGTCAGTATTGAAAAACTAAACAACTTACATAGCGTCAGTATTAAAAATCTAAACAACCTACATAGCGTCAGTATTGAAAATTTAAACAACTTACATAGCGTCAGTATTGAAAATCTGAACAACCTACATAGCGTCAGTATTAAAAATCTAAACAACCTACATAGCGTCAGTATTGAAAATATAAATATATTACATAGCGTCAATATTGAAAATATAAATAATCTACATAGCGTCAGTATTGAAATTCTTAACAACCTACATAGCATCGGTATTGAAAATCTAGATAACCTACATAGCATCGGTATTGTAAATCTAGACAACTTACATAGCATCGTTATTGAAAATCTAAACAACCTACATATCGTCAGTATTGAAAATCTCAACAACTTACATAGCGTCAGTATTGAAAATCTAGACAACCTACATAGCATCGGTATGGAAAATCTAAACAACCAACATAGCGTTAGTATTCAAAATCTAAACAACTTACATGGCGTCAGTATTGAAAATCTAAACAACCTACATAGCATCGGTATTGACAATCTAAACAACCTACGTAGCGTTAGTATTGAAAATCTAAACAACTTACAAAGCGTCAGTATTGAAAATCTATACAATCTACATAGCGTCAGTATTGAAAATCTAAACAAGCTACGTATCATCAGTGTTGAAAATCTAGACAACCTACATAGCATCGGTATTGAAAATCTAAACAACCTACATAGCGTCAGTATTGAAAATCTAATCAACATACATAGCGTCTGTATTGAAAATCTAAACAACCTACATAGCATCGGTATTGACAATCTAAACAAACTAAATAGCGTCAGTATTGAAAATCTAAACAACCTACATAGCATCGGTATTGAAAATCTAGACAACTCACATAGCATCGGTATTGAAAATCTAAATAACCTACATAGCGTCAGTACTGAAAATCTAAACAACTCACATAGCGTCAATATTGAAAATCTAAACAAACTATATAGCGTCAGTATTGAAAATCTAAACAACCTAAATAGCGTCAGTATTGAAAATCTAAACAACCTACATAGCATCGGTATTGAAAATCTAGACAACTCATATAGCGTCAGTATTGAAAATCTAAACAACCTACATAGCGTCAGTATTGAAAATCTAGACAACCTACATCGCGTCAGTATTCAAAATTTAAACAACTTACATGGCGTTAGTATAGAAAATCTAAACAACCTACATAGCATCAGTATTGAAAATCTAAACAACCGACATAGCGTCAGTATTGAAAATCTAAACAACTTACATAGCGTCAGTATTGAAAATCTAAACAACCTACGTAGCGTCAGTATTGAAAATCTAAACAACTTACACAGCGTCAGTATTAAAAATCTAAACAACCTACATAGCGTCAGTATTGAAAATCTAAACAACTTACATAGCGTCAGTATTGAAAATCTGAACAACTTACATAGCGTCAGTATTGAAAATCTAAATATATTACATAGCGTCAATATTGAAAATATAAATAACCTACATAGCGTCAGTATTGAAATTCTTAACAACCTACAAAGCATCGGTATTGAAAATCTAGATAACCTACATAGCATGGGTATTGTAAATCTAGACAACTTACATAGCATCGTTATTGAAAATGTAAACAACCTACATAGCGTCAGTATTAAAAATCTAAACAACTTACATAGCGTCAGTATTGAAAATCTAGACAACCTACATAGCATCGGTATTGAAAATCTAAACAACCAACATAGCGTTAGTATTCAAAATCTAATCAACTTACATGGCGTCAGTATTGAAAATCAAAACAGCCTACATAGCATCGGTATTGACAATCTAAACAACCTACATAGCGTTAGTATTGAAAATCTAAACAACAAACAAAGCGTCAGTATTGAAAATCTATACAATCTACATAGCGTCAGTATTGAAATTCTAAACAAGCTACGTATCATCAGTATTGAAAATCTAGACAACCTACATAGCATCGGTATTGAAAATCTAAACAACTTATATAGCGTCAGTATTGAAAATCTAAACAACCTACATAGCGTCAGTATTGAAATTCTAAACAAACTACATAGCGTCAGTATTGAAAATCTAGATAACCTACATAGCATCGGTATAGAAAATCTAAACAACTTAGATAGCGTCAGTATTGAAAATCTAAACAACCTACATAGCGTTAGTATTGAAAATCTAAACAAACAACATAGCGTCAGTATTAAAAATCTAAACAACCTACATAGCGTCAGTATTGAAAATCGAAAAACCTACATAGTGTCAGTATTGAAAATCTAAAGAACCTACATAGCGTCTTATTGAAAATCTGAACAACCGACATAGCGTCAGTATTGAAAATCTAAACAACTTACATAGCGTCAGTATTGAAATTCTTAACAACCTACATAGCATCGGTATTGAAAATCTAAACAAACAACATAGCGTCAGTATTAAAAATCTAAACAACCTACATAGCGTCAGTATTGAAAATCTAAAGAACCTACATAGCGTCAGTATTGAAAATCTAAACAACCTACATAGTGTCTTATTGAAAATCTAAAGAACTTACACAGCGTCAGTATTGAAAATCTAAACAACCTACACAGCGTCAGTATTGAAAATCTAAACAACTTACTTAGCGTCAGTATTGAAAATCTAAACAACTTACATGGCGTCAGTATTGATAATCTAAACAACCTACATAGCATCAGTATTGAAAATCTAAACAACCTACTTAGCGTCAGAATTGAAAATCTAAACAACCTACATAGCGTCAGTATTGAAAATCTAAACAACCTACATAGAATCGGTATTAAAAATCTAGACAGCCTACATAGCGTCATTATTGAAAATCTAAACAACCTACATCGCCTCAGTATTGAAAATCTAAACAACCTACAGAGCGTCAGTAATGAAAATCTAAACAATCTACATAGCGTCAGTATTGAAAATCTAAACAACCTACATAGCGTCCGTATTGAAAATCTCAAGAACTTACATGGCGTCAGTATTGAAAATCTGAACAATCTACATAGCATCAGTATTGAAAATCTAAACAACTTACATAGCGTCAGTATTGAAAATCTAAACAACCTACATAACGTTAGTATTGAAAATCTAAACAAATAACATAGCGTCAGTATTAAAAATCTAAACAACCTACATAGCGTCAGTATTGAAAATCTATTCAACATACATAGCGTCTGTATTGAAAATCTAAACAACCTATATAGCGTCAGTATTGAAAATCTAAACAACCTAAATAGCGTCAGTATTGAAAATCTAAACAACCTACATAGCGTCAGTATTGAAAATCTAGACAACCTACATAGCGTCAGTATTGATAATCTAAACAACCTACATAGCATCAGTATTGAAAATCTAAACAACCTACTTAGCGTCAGAATTGAAAATCTAAACAACCTACATAGCGTCAGTATTGAAAATCTAAACAACCTACATAGAATCGGTATTAAAAATCTAGACAGCCTACATAGCGTCAGTATTGAAAATCTAAACAACCTACATCGCCTCAGTATTGAAAATCTAAATAACCTACAGAGCGTCAGTAATGAAAATCTAAACAACCTACATAGCGTCAGTATTGAAAATCTAAACAACCTACATAGCGTCCGTATTGAAAATCTCAACAACTTACATGGCGTCAGTATTGAAAATCTGAACAATCTACATAGAATCAGTATTGAAAATCTAAACAACTTACATAGCGTCAGTATTGAAAATCTAAACAACCTACATAGCGTTAGTATTGAAAATCTAAACAAATAACATAGCGTCAGTATTAAAAATCTAAACAACCTACATAGCGTCAGTATTGAAAATCTATTCAACATACATAGCGTCTGTATTGAAAATCTAAACAACCTATATAGCGTCAGTATTGAAAATCTAAACAACCTAAATAGCGTCAGTATTGAAAATCTAAACAACCTACATAGCATCGTTATTGAAAATCTAGACAACTCACATAGCATCGGTATTGAAAATCTAAATAACCTACATAGCGTCAGTACTGAAAATCTAAACAACTCACATAGCGTCAGTATTGAAAATCTAAACAACCTATATAGCGTCAGTATTGAAAATCTAAAAAACCTACATAGCGTCAGTATTGAAAATCTAGACAACCTACATAGCGTCAGTATTCAAAATTTAAACAACTTACATGGCGTTAGTATAGAAAATCTAAACAACCTACATAGCATCAGTATTGAAAATCTAAACAACCGACATAGCGTCAGTATTGAAAATCTAAACAACTTACATAGCGTCAGTATTGAAAATCTAAACAACCTACATAGCGTCCGTATTGAAAATCTCAACAACTTACATGGCGTCAGTATTGAAAATCTGAACAATCTACATAGAATCAGTATTGAAAATCTAAACAACTTACATAGCGTCAGTATTGAAAATCTAAACAACCTACATAGCGTTAGTATTGAAAATCTAAACAAATAACATAGCGTCAGTATTAAAAATCTAAACAACCTACATAGCGTCAGTATTGAAAATCTATTCAACATACATAGCGTCTGTATTGAAAATCTAAACAACCTATATAGCGTCAGTATTGAAAATCTAAACAACCTAAATAGCGTCAGTATTGAAAATCTAAACAACCTACATAGCATCGTTATTGAAAATCTAGACAACTCACATAGCATCGGTATTGAAAATCTAAATAACCTACATAGCGTCAGTACTGAAAATCTAAACAACTCACATAGCGTCAGTATTGAAAATCTAAACAACCTATATAGCGTCAGTATTGAAAATCTAAAAAACCTACATAGCGTCAGTATTGAAAATCTAGACAACCTACATAGCGTCAGTATTCAAAATTTAAACAACTTACATGGCGTTAGTATAGAAAATCTAAACAACCTACATAGCATCAGTATTGAAAATCTAAACAACCGACATAGCGTCAGTATTGAAAATCTAAACAACTTACATAGCGTCAGTATTGAAAATCTAAACAACCTACGTAGCGTCAGTATTGAAAATCTAAACAACTTACACAGCGTCAGTATTAAAAATCTAAACAACCTACATAGCGTCAGTATTGAAAATCTAAACAACTTACATAGCGTCAGTATTGAAAATCTGAACAACTTACATAGCGTCAGTATTAAAAATCTAAACAACCTACATAGCGTCAGTGTTGAAAATCTAAATATATTACATAGCGTCAATATTGAAAATATAAATAACCTACATAGCGTCAGTATTGAAATTCTTAACAACCTACAAAGCATCGGTATTGAAAATCTAGATAACCTACATAGCATCGGTATTGAAAATCTAAACAACCTACATAGCGTCAGTATTGAAAATCTAAACAACTTACATAGCGTCAGTATTGAAAATCTAGACAACCTACATAGCATCGGTATTGAAAACCTAAACAACCAACATAGCGTTAGTATTCAAAATCTAAACAACTTACATGGCGTCAGTATTGAAAATCTAAACAACCTACATAGCATCGGTATTGACAATCTAAACAACATACATAGCGTTAGTATTGAAAATCTAAACAACTTACACAGCGTCAGTATTGAAAATCTATACAATCTACATAGCGTCAGTATTGAAAATCTAAACAACCTACATAGCGTTAGTATTGAAAATCTAAACAACCAACATAGCGTCAGTATTGAAATTCTAAACAAACTACATAGCGTCAGTATTCAAAATCTGGATAACCTACATAGCATCGGTATTGAAAATCTAAACAACTTACATAGCTTCAGTATTGAAAATCTAAACAACCTACATAGCGTTAGTATTGAAAATATAAACAAACAACATAGCGTCAGTATTAAAAATCTAGACAACCTACATAGCGTCAGTATTGAAAATCTAAACAACCTACATAGTGTCTTATTGAAAATCTGAACAACCGACATAGCGTCAGTATTGAAAATCTAAACAACTTACATAGCGTCAGTATTGAAAATATAAACAACCTACGTTGCGTCAGTATTGAAAATCTAAACAACTTACATAGCGTCAGTATTAAAAATCTAAACAACCTACATAGCATCAGTATTGAAATTCTTAACAACCTACATAGCATCGGTATTGAAAATCTAGATAACCTACATAGCGTCAGTATTGAAAATCTAAACAACTTACATAGCGTCAGTATTGAAAATCTAGACAACCTACATAGCATCGGTATTGAAAATCTAAACAACCAACATAGCGTTAGTATTCAAAATCTAATCAACTTACATGGCGTCAGTATTGAAAATCTAATCAACCTACATAGCATCGGTATTGACAATCTAAACAACCTACATAGCGTTAGTATTGAAAATCTAAACAACTTACAAAGCGTCAGTATTGAAAATCTATACAATCTACATAGCGTCAGTATTGAAAATCTAAACAAGCTACGTATCATCAGTATTGAAAATCTAGACAACCTACATAGCATCGGTATTGAAAATCTAAACAACTTATATAGCGTCAGTATTGAAAATCTAAACAACCTACATAGCGTCAGTATTAAAATTCTAAACAAACTACATAGCGTCAGTATTGAAAATCTAGATAACCTACATAGCATCGGTATAGAAAATCTAAACAACTTACATAGCGTCAGTATTGAAAATCTAAACAACCTACATAGTGTCAGTATTGAAAATCTAAAGAAACTACATAGCGTCAGTATTGAAAATCTAAACAACCTACATAGTGTCTTATTGAAAATCTGAACAACCGACATAGCATCAGTATTGAAAATCTAAACAACTTACATAGCGTCAGTATTGAAATTCTTAACAACCTACATAGCATCGGTATTGAAAATCTAAACAAACAACATAGCGTCAGTATTAAAAATCTAAACAACCTACATAGCGTCAGTATTGAAAATCTAAAGAACCTACATAGCGTCAGTATTGAAAATCTAAACAACCTACATAGTGTCTTATTGAAAATCTAAAGAACTTACACAGCGTCAGTATTGAAAATCTAAACAACCTACACAGCGTCAGTATTCAAAATCTAAACAACTTACTTAGCGTCAGTATTGAAAATCTAAAAAAACTTACATGGCGTCAGTATTGATAATCTAAACAACCTACATAGCATCAGTATTGAAAATCTAAACAACCTACTTAGCGTCAGAATTGAAAATCTAAACAACTTATATAGCGTCAGTATTAAAAATCTAAACAACCTACATAGCATCGGTATAGAAAATCTAAACAACTTACATAGCGTCAGTATTGAAAATCTAAACAACCTACATAGCGTTAGTATTGAAAATCTAAACAAACAACATAGCGTCAGTATTAAAAATCTAAACAACCTACATAGCGTCAGTATTGAAAATCTAAACAACTTACATAGCGTCAGTATTGAAAATCGAAAAACCTACATAGTGTCAGTATTGAAAATCTAAAGAACCTACATAGCGTCAGTATTGAAAATCTAAACAACCTACATAGAGTCTTATTGAAAATCTAAACAACTTACATAGCATCAGTATTGAAATTCTTAACAACCTACATAGCATCGGTATTGAAAATCTAAACAAACAACATAGCGTCAGTATTAAAAATCTAAACAACCTACATAGCGTCAGTATTGAAAATCTAAAGAACCTACATAGTGTCTTTTTGAAAATCTAAACAACCTACACAGCGTCAGTATTGAAAATCTAAACAACTTACTTAGCGTCGGTATTGAAAATCTAAACAACTTACATGGCGTCAGTATTGATAATCTAAACAACCTACATAGCATCAGTATTGAAAATCTAAACAACCTACTTAGCGTCAGAATTGAAAATCTAAACAACCTACATAGCGTCGGTATTGAAAATCTAAACAACCTACATAGAATCGGTATTAAAAATCTAGACAACCTACATAGCATCGGTATTGAAAATCTAAACAACCTACATAGAATCGGTATTAAAAATCTAGACAGCCTACATAGCGTCAGTATTGAAAATCTAAACATCCTACATCGCCTCAGTATTGAAAATCTAAACAACCTACAGAGCGTCAGTATTGAAAATCTAAACAACTTATATAGCGTCAGTATTGAAAATTTAAACAACCTACATAGCGTCAGTATTGAAAATCTATACAACCTACATAGCGTCCGTATTGAAAATCTCAACAACTTACATGGCGTCAGTATTGAAAATCTGAACAATCTACATAGCATCAGTATTGAAAATCTAAACAACTTACATAGCGTCAGTATTGAAAATCTAAACAACTTACATAGCGTCAGTATTGAAAATCTAAACAATCTACCTAGCATCAGTATTTAAAATCTAAACAGCCTACCTAGCATCGGTATTGAAAATCTAAACAACCTACATAACGTCAGTATTGAAAATCTAAACAATCTACCTAGCATCAGTATTTAAAATCTAAACAGCCTACCTAGCATCGGTATTGAGAATCTAACTAACCTACATAGCATCGGTATTGAAAATCTAAACAACTTACATAGCGTCAGTATTGAAAATCTAAACAACCTACCTAGCGTTAGTATTGAAAATCTAAACAAACAACATAGCGTCAGTATTAAAAATCTAAACAACCTACATAGCGTCAGTATTGAAAATCTAAACAACTTACATAGCGTCAGTATTGAAAATCGAAAAACCTACATAGTGTCAGTATTGAAAATCTAAAGAACCTACATAGCGTCAGTATTGAAAATCTAAACAACCTACATAGTGTTTTATTGAAAATCTGAACAACCGACATAGCGTCAGTATTGAAAATCTAAACAACTTACATAGCGTCAGTATTGAAATTCTTAACAACCTACATAGCATCGGTATTGAAAATCTAGATAACTTACATAGCGTCAGTATTGAAAATCGAAAAACCTACATAGTGTCAGTATTGAAAATCTAAAGAACCTACATAGCGTCAGTATTGAAATTCTTAACAACCTACATAGCGTCAGTATTGAAAATCGAAAAACCTACATAGTGTCAGTATTGAAAATCTAAAGAACCTACATAGCGTCAGTATTGCAAATCTAGACAACTTACATAGCATCGTTATTGAAAATCTAAACAATCTACATAGCGTCAGTATTGAAAATCTAAACAACTTACATAGCGTCAGTATTGAAAATCTAGACAACCTACATAGCATCGGTATTGAAAATCTAAACAACCAACATAGCGTTAGTATTCGAAATCTAAATAACTTACATGGCGTCAGTATTGAAAATCTAAACAACCTACATAGCATCGGTATTGACAATTTAAACAACCTACATAGCGTTAGTATTGAAAATCTAAACAACTTATATAGTGTCAGTATTAAAAATCTAAACAACCTACACAGCGTCAGTATTGAAATTCTAAACAAACTACATAGCGTCAGTATTGAAAATCTAAACAACCTACATAGCATCGGTATTGAAAATCTAGATAACTTACATAGCATCGGTATTGTAAATCTAGACAACCCTCATAGCATCGTTATTGAAAATCTAAACAACCTACATAGCGTCAGTATTGAAAATCTAAACAACTTACATAGCGTCAGTATTGAAAATCTAGACAACCTACATAGCATCGGTATTGAAAATCTAAACAACCAACATAGCGTTAGTATTCAAAATCTAAACAACTTACATGGCGTCAGTATTGAAAATCTAAACAACCTACACAGCGTCAGTATTGAAATTCTAAACAAACTACATAGCGTCAGTATTGAAAATCTAGATAACCTACATAGCATCGGTATTGAAAATCTAAACAACCTACATAGCTTTAGTATTGAAAATCTAAACAAACAACATAGCGTCAGTATTAAAAATCTAAACAACCTACATAGCGTCAGTATTGAAAATCTAAAGAACCTACATAGTGTCTTATTGAAAATCTAAAGAACTTACACAGCGTCAGTATTGAAAATCTAAACAACCTACTAAGCGTCAGTATTGAAAATCTAAACAACTTACTTAGCGTCAGTATTGAAAATCTAAACAACTTACATGGCGTCAGTATTGATAATCTAAACAACCTACATAGCATCAGTATTGAAAATCTAAACAACCTACTTAGCGTCAGAATTGAAAATCTAAACAACCTACATAGAATCGGTATTAAAAATCTAGACAACCTACATAGCATCGGTATTGAAAATCTAAACAACCTACATAGAATCGGTATTAAAAATCTAGACAGCCTACATAGCGTCAGTATTGAAAATCTAAACAACCTACATCGCCTCAGTATTGAAAATCTAAACAACCTACAGAGCGTCAGTATTGAAAATCTAAACAACTTATATAGCGTCAGTATTGAAAATTTAAACAACCTACATAGCGTCAGTATTGAAAATCTAAACAACCTACATAGCGTCCGTATTGAAAATCTCAACAACTTACATGGCGTCAGTATTGAAAATCTGAACAATCTACATAGCATCAGTATTGAAAATCTAAACAACTTACATAGCGTCAATATTGAAAATCTAAACAACTTACATAGCGTCAGTATTGAAAATCTAAACATTCTACCTAGCATCAGTATTTAAAATCTAAACAGCCTACCTAGCATCGGTATTGAAAATCTAAACAACCTACATAGCGTTAGTATTGAAAATCTAAACAATCTAACTAGCATCAGTATTTAAAATCTAAACAGCCTTCCTAGCATCGGTATTGAGAATCTAACTAACCTACATAGCATCGGTATTGAAAATCTAAACAACTTACATAGCGTCAGTATTGAAAATCTAAACAACCTACACAGCGTCAGTATTGAAATTCTAAACAACCTACACAGCGTCATAGGCTGTGAGGCTAGTCATAATGTTTAAGAAGCTGACGTCATAACTTAATTAAATAAATATGTATATTATTATTACGTCCTTAACGTCCTTCTTTCACGTGCTTGTTTACTACATTGGTCACTCTTCAGTATAAAAAATATACCAATATCTTCTGTGTACTTCAGATAAGTGAATAGTGTAGTGTTCCTTAACGTCCTTCTTTCACGTGTTTGTTTACTACGTTGGTCACTCTTCAGTATAAAAAATATACCAATATCTTGTGTGTACTTCAGATAAGTGAATAGTGTAGTGTTCCTTAACGTCCTTCTTTCACGTGTTTGTTTACTACGTTGGTCACTCTTCAGTATAAAAAATATACCAATATCTTGTGTGTACTTCAGATAAGTGAATAGTGTAGTGTTCCTTAATTTTCACGTGCTTGTTTATTACGTTGGTCACTCTTCAGTATAAAAAATATACCAATATGTTGTGTGTACTTCAGATAAGTGATTAGTGTAGTGTTCCTTAACGTCCTTCTTTCACGTGTTTGTTTACTACGTTGGTCACTCTTCAGTATAAAAAATATACCAATATCTTGTGCGTACTTCAGATAAGTGAATAGTGTAATGTTCCTTAACGTCCTTCTTTCACGTGCTTGGTTACTACGTTGGTCATTCTTCAGTATAAAAAATATACCAATATCTTCTGTGTACTTCAGATAAGTGAATAGTGTAGTGTTCCTTAACGTCCTTCTTTCACCACATACATAATAATATCTGGAGGAGAAGCCTTTTCATTCTATATATTGGATTGTATTCGGTAACATTTGAATTGTATGACAAAAGTAAATGAAACACTATATTCAGCACTCAAAAAGAAATGGATTCTGTATAATGTACCTGTTTCTTTTAAGAGAGTGATGGAGCATACACTTAGCGGACTGCATCTGGATCAATTCTTTCATCTGTATATTACTTAAAAGTCTTTGGTCCCAAGTTTAAAAAAAAAATTCCAGGGAACAACCTTGAAATTAAATCTAGGAAAGTGTGTACTAACAAACAATCTTTATTGTTTATTTTCATTACAGTTCCGTCCGGTTAAATTAATAATACAATTCAACACAAACAGCATTATAAATAAATACAATAAAAGTTAATTATAACTTGTTCAATTGCTTTTCAGTCATAAGAGTTAACAACACGAGAAAGTAGTTTCTCGATCATATAGTATGTGTGGACAGAATATCCACATATCACAATAGTCAAGGACTGACCCTCACTTGAAGACATGTAATAAATATCTAACTGCTCAGGTTTAATATCATGTTATCAATGGTACTTGGTCAATTTCTACACAGCAGTCACACCAATGTTTACATTTACAAATCCTGACACGTGTGTTATAGGAACAAAGGACTGTGAATGTGGATGCATTCAAGTACTTGAAATACACTTTGGTTGAAATACCAGTTCTGGCTTATCTTTGTGAAGACTGTCCATTCTCAATGAATACTAATACCAGTGATAGTGAAACTGGAACTGTTTCGTCACTGGTAAATATTGAGTCATAGCATGTAATAACATAGTTGAGTCATACACTGGTTACTTCTGAAATCTCATATTGTATGACGAAGAAAGAAACAATTACAGTTGGAGCTTTGTGAAACACTACTTATCATTCAATAAACAATTCACCTCTAAAATGACTAATAAACTTCAAAATACAGAAGACATGACGGCAAAACACTGTTATACAACGCCACCTATTAAACCAATAGAAAGATGTGAATGGATTTTCTCACTAGCCGATGAGGCCATTCAAAGTCAGATCATGTCGGTCATGCAGAAGCACAAGCCATTTAAACAGCTATGTTGCTGAATTATAAAAGAAGTGACAAATATGCATGCATGTGGAGAACAGAATACAAAGAATGTAAGAAAGAAAAAGTGAGGTACGTCGCTCGACTATTTTTTGCTGCGTAGTAAGATAAATGGTGACCATTACAAAATGGCAAATGCAGTGTGATAGACGTAATGTCCGGTATTTGTATAATTAGTTACAAGTACACGATGGTGGTTGTACTACCGTTATGAACCATTGAGATGCGATACCAAACCTGTGATGAAGCTAGTGGTACCCTGAGTTTTGAAGCAATAGATACGTTAGACTTTACATAATGCAAGAATTAGAGAGAATCAGGAAAGGTCATACATACACTGTTGAAAATACTCAAAAATGTTTTACTCCAATTTACGTCAAGTTGTTTAACACTTAACGTGTGTTAAGTGGAGGACAAGCTGGTTTATCAGAGAAATTTTGAGCAAGGAAAATAAGTTTATCCTTTCAAGATAATTACTCCAGGTAGATAACCCTCTACCCAAAACTGATAAAGGTAATAATTAAATATTCGTAATTATTGTATCCTTACTAACAGAAGTTTGGTATGTTTGTACACATTAGTGAAATGTTGGACAAACAATGCTTATACGTTAGATAACAAGGAGAGATAATGGAACTAGCTTAAATAGTATTTTATTTTCTGAGTTGTGCTGGGTGTTAAATCTGGCAAAAATATGCACTTTGTCGTGTTAATCTCTGTCTGTTTTAGTTAAAAGGACAGTACAATCTGTGTTTCTTGGGTTTCTGATCACTTTGATGAGGGTAAATATCTATAGTATGTCACAATGGCATATCATGCTGAGAAACAGTTGACTCGCTTCTATTGAATTAGATTGATGGCCCTACAAATGACCCTACATAAAATGGTTGAATTCTGTGATAGCATATGAATTCTGTACAGAAGCAGATGAATAAAACAGCTACATATTAAAAGAGATGTTACATTGAAACGGTAATTAAACAAGCCTCGTGTTTTAGATATGACTGTGAATTATTAGTAACTATGGAACGTGCCAAGTATGTCAATATACTTCAAGAGAAATAGGAGTAAAGGAGTAGACCAATAATTAGTTCCTATACTAAAATGTCAATCATTGGCCATTTTGCCAAAAAACAACCTTATTAATAATTAAAGTTTAATGTAAAACCATTTAACGAACAGTTAGAACAGTCAGTTTCCCAAGCTGTTGAGTTGTTGCTGATGGGGTTTTGTGATAACCGCTAGATTATTACGTGGTTATGAGAGTGAATTTATTGAATGGTTAACTGTTAAAAGAGCATTGTGTCCCTTATGTTCTAAGCTATCAAGTAATAATTCAATTAATATTTAAATTTTTAATTGACCTTTATAGTAGAGTTTCTAAACAGCAAAGCTTGAAAAGCCCGTTAGAAGCAGGACTAGGACAGTTGAGGTCACTAGCTAATATTATAGAGAAGTGGACTCAACTGTAGATGAAACAACATCTACTGTAGGGAAACAACATGCTGAAAGGATTCTGCAGTCCTTGTTTTCCAAACACTCAGACACGTTCCAAACACGTACTGAAAGGATTCTGCAGTCCTTGTTTTCCAAACACTCAGACACGTTCCAAACACGTACTGAAAGGATTCTGCAGTCCTTGTTTTCCAAACACTCAGACACGTTCCAAACACGTACTGAAAGGATTCTGCAGTCCTTGTTTTCCAAACACTCAGACACGTTCCAAACACGTACGTCAGAGTTTTGCCAGTGGAAACTTCCTGAGCGATCTCATGGTGTTGTGTGTCAGTCGACGTGATTTCACGTCTTATTGCCCTGAGAGATAGCTCACGATTAACTGGCAGGTCTGCATCTTTCTTCTTTAAGTTGCAGTGAAGTATCATCACAGAGTAACAGTAAAATCAAGCTAAATATGTAGGATATTGCCAGATTTTTTCTGAATTATAATTCGTGTTCATCTGAATTTCTCCATAAGCTTCAGACGACAGTTGTTGTTGTTCGCTGCGAAGTTATGATGGTGAAGATACATTTAATGTAATTACTAATGTATTAAGGCCTAACATAGGCTGGTACTTAAGAAGCCCATTTTGCAGCCTTTTAGTCATGGGTGCGTTAAAATGTGATGGTCAATCTCACTATTTATTGGTAAAAAAGAGTAGCTGAAGTGTTGGCGTAGGCTGATGTAGAGTAGCTGCCTTCTCTCTTGTCCGTCGCTGCTAAATTAGTAACGACTAGAGCAGATACATTCCGTGTAGCTTTGCGCGAAATTCAAAACGAAATAAACCTTTTGTTCTATTACAATGAAATGGATGGATATCAATGTATTTTGTAATTGATAAACTTAGGTGTCGGATATTGCTGTACATAATTCCATTTGTGTAATACTGCGTTCAAGCTGGCTCAACCTAATGTTTTAAGTGGTACCAGTATTATGGCTGTAGTGTAATTAATAATGTTATGATAGTTACATTAAAACTAGACTGGGTTCTAGAGTAAAGGATATTCGTACATAATGTGGCTCGTCCTTTACAAAATGAAATCCTGATTAAATTTGCATTATATAATTATTTATTTTGAGTTTTTATAGGATGAATCGAACTATTTCCAAACTTTAAGGATATTAATGAATGGTTTATTCCGACATCAGTCCTCAATATGTAACATACGAAATTTGTGTTAAGTTATGGCATATTTTCTATCTTATTATAAGATTATGTTCAACTTGTGCCTGAAATGGCATTGTGATAGTTCATTTGACCGCTAGAGTAGAGAAAAGTCAGTAATAAACACAATGAGCACGTGAGGTTAGCTTTCATTCTATTCATAAACCAACACACTGGCGAACATTCGAACCTCGGAATTATTATTATGCTAAAAGCACATGAATCTCACAAAGTGTGGGCCGGCATGGCCAAGCGTGCTATGGCGTGCGACTCGTAATCTCAGGGTCGCGGGTTCGCATCCCGGTCGCGCCAAACATGCTCGCCCTTTCAGCTATGGGGCGTTATAATGTGACGGTCAATCCCACTATTCGTTGGTAAAAGAGTAGCCCAAGAGTTAGCGGTGAGTGGTGATGACTAGATGCCTTCCCTCTAGTCTTACACTGCTAAATTAGGGACGGCTAGCACAGATAGTCCTCGAGTAGCTTTGTGCGAAGTTAAAAAAAAACAAACACAATGTGTGGTTCGAAGCGTATAGGACTAAGGTGTCTTCTAATAACAACAACTCCAATGTCCTTTTTTTTAAGATTACAGCGACTGTAAAAAAATATATTTACATTTTGAAATATCTACTGGTTATTCTAATACTGTTTATGTCTTTATTTATTTAATATCTACTGGTTATTCTAATACTGTTTATGTCTTTATTTATTTTCTACTCAAATACATTGTTACAAGTCTACGAACACCTTAGTTAAACAAATAAAACGAAATTAATACACCCTTTTCTTGAAATTATAAAAACCTATATTTTACAAAGTGAAAATGTACAAAATAAAAATTGTCTGGTGTTTGGCTTGTAAGGATCAGAAAACTGTTATTACCATACGTGTGTTATAAGTCTCACACATTTTTAAGAACCACACACTCATTACTTCTAGTTTTGTTGTTGTGTAAGATCCACACACACAAAACTTCTGGTATTGTTGTTGTGTAAGAATCACACACTTATAACTTCTGGTTTTGTTGTTGTGTGAGAACCACACACTTATAACTTCTGGTATTGTTGTTGTGTAAGACTGAAGCCTATTAGTTCTATTACATTATGTAAAACAAATTTTATTCCTGGATAGTATGTGTTATTTATTAATTGCTTATATTGCAAAAGTACATAAAATGACCATTATTCACTTCAAACTTGGCTTTTGTGACCTGGATAATGAAATTTAGAAATTAACCTATTTTCTATGTAAAAACGGGCAAACTTGAACATTTTCATAAGGTCTGAATAAAAACGTATGAATCAAGATTTACATGTATTTAAACTAAAGTTATACAAAAATGTTTAGAAGTGAGTAGTTTTTCGAGATTTGCAACTGTAATGTAAACCACTTTCACGTATCAACCCCAAATATAGTCTCCCACCATGTTTTCCTTATACGCTCCCAGGTTACAAAAGCAAAGTTTAAATAGAAAAATAGGTCTTTTCCATTTACTTTAGGCCTAAGCAATTGGGAAATAACACTTTCTGCCGTGGAACAAGAAAAAGTAAAAAATTTGTTACATAGTTTAATCAAATAATCACATTATTTCTATTCTTATTTTACCTAAAGCTTATTGTATTATTGTATTATAGGGTTTAAACACTATTCGCAGCATTGTCTAATTCTGACTATGTTTAAAATATAAACTGAGGTTTGTTCCACATTACAGGGTTGTTTGATTTTCATTATTCAGATAAGCCAGCCTTCACTTATAGACTCTGAGGGCAGACGTCTCTAAATACGCTGTCAAACAAACTTTATCTGATAGCAAACGTTCTTCTAGACAGGAATTAGTTATCAGACACTCTGGATAATTGGAGATGTCATGGCTTGTGATATACGATCTCTCTAAAAAAGACGTAAAATAGGCAAATCCACCACTTTGTGAGTCAATGTGTTGAGCGCATGAATATTTGTATTTGCGGTAATTTTCCTCTTGGTTTCTGTAAATATAACAGAAGACCTAAATGTACATTTTTCAAATGTTTGATTTTTGACCCCATAAAATCCTAAAAACGCATGAATAAAAAATAAAATAAGAAAAGGTCTGGGCACATGAGATTAAGGAATAACCAAGTTTCAAATTAATCCGCTGAGATTAAGGAATAACCAAGTTTCAAATTAATCCGCTGAGATTAAGGAATAACCAAGTTTCAAATTAATCCGCCAAGAATAGATAGAATGACGGTTAAATGAGAAATGTTTAGAAGGATTGTCTGTCTGTTTGTTTTGAGTTTCGCACAAAGCTACACGAGAGCTATCTGCGCTAGCCGTCCCTAATTTAGCAGTGTAAGACTAGAGGGAAGGCAGCTAGTCATCACCACCCACCGCCAACTCTTGGGCTACTCTTTTACCAACGAATAGTGGGATTAACCATCACATTATAACGCCCCCACGGTTGAAAGGGCGAGCATGTTTGGCGCGGAAACCGTAATGGTGTATCTGTCCGTGTATAAATAATATTAATGAGACAGAAGAATCATAACGATATATCTGTGTATCTATAATCATAAGTTTAAACAACATGAACGTGACGTAAAATGTCATATCTGTGCATCCATAAACTATGAACAATATTAATGTGAAGTCTGAACCATAATGATGTATCTAATAATATTTTATCTGTGTTGGTTTGTAAATATCCGTATCTATTATTAATGGGACACATGTTTGTGTCTGTATAAGTTTGTGAGTAAGTAAATACCATAATTGCATTAGGTCATCCCATAAATCATGTCCGAAAATTTAATACAGAAAATGCAAAATCATTTCTGTATTAATGACTAAAATATTTAGTAGGACGTGTATAAAAGTGTTCTAAGAAATAAAACAAACTAATACAACTCCACTTTTTCAGATAAATAATCAAATAAGCCCTTATGAAGATGGATGTGTCTGAGGAGCACATTAGACATATAATGCTTTATGAGATTATAAAAGGCAATAGTGCAGTAGAAACTACACAAAACATTCAAGGTGTTTATGGTGCAGAGTCTCTCAATGAAGGAAAATGTTGAAGGTGGTATCAGAAGTTCAGATCAGGTGAATACAGCTTAAGTGTTGTGCCACATTCAGGTTGTTCTGTTGAGTTTAGTTGAATTGATGCTGGCTGCATGTAATGAAGATTGTGCTGTAACAGTTGAAGAACTAGTAGAGAAACTTAATTCAACCCATTCAACGGTTCATCGTCGTCTGCAACAGCTTGGAAAGGTGTCAAAACTTGGAAAATGAGTCGCTCATGAGTTGACTAACGACAACCTTAGAGAAAGAGTGGATATTTGCACTTCTCTGCACTCTCGTGAACGTAATTCATCTTTTTTGGACATGTCAGTGACTGGAGATGAAAAATTGATATTTTATAAAAATGTTAAGCGCAGCAGACAATGTCTCAGTGGAGGTAAACTGACTAAAGCACAGATCAAAATGGACCTTTATTCTAGGAAAGTCTTGTTAAGTGTTTGGTGGAATATTGTTGGCGTGATCCACTTTGAGTTGCTCTCAGTCAATGTAACGATTACATCAGACTTCTATTGTCAACAGTTAGAGCGCTTGAACGATGCACTGAAAGAAAAGAGGCCTGCTTTGTTCAATTGTAAAGATGTTGTGTTACACCAGGATAATGCACGGCCCCTTACAGCAAGGATCACATCTGTGAAGATTGAAGAACTAGACTGGGAAAAACTTCCACATCCTCCTTATTCTCCAGACCTTGTCCCATCTGATTATCATTTATTCCGAAGTTTGCAGAACTATCTTGATGGAAAACAACTTGGAATACGTGAAGATGTCAACACTATCCTCTCTGCATTTTTTTCCTCCAAACTCAAGAATTTTATAGAAGTGACATTCAGAAGCTTGTGAATCTTTGGCAAAAAGTAGTTAATAATAATGGAACATACATTATTGATTAAATAACATTAAAAGCGTTTGAAATTCTTTCTCTTTTTCTGAACCTAAAATCGGATATTACTTAAAGGATGACCTGGTATATTTGTATCTCTAGACAATCTGAATGTTAAACAAAAACAAGTTATTTATAGTATCTGTGTAAAACATGTGCATAGATATTACGAATGTGTAGTAAACGTTACACTAGTATATCTTAGGTAAGGGTTAGAATCCCTCAACCGACAATCCTCATTATTATCAATGTTTAGCATTCATTTAAATATTGGACTAATAGATATCTTATAAGTTTCGCCTGTTACACAGAAATACTTTCAGAAACTTCCCAGAAAGTGAATGAATAAATATTTTATATTTTGCTAGTTAAACACATAGATACGCAATGGGCTATCTGTGCTCTGCCTACCACCAATTTCGAAACCTAAACTCTAGAGTTGTAAATTTGCAAGCATACTGCTGTGCCCTGGAGGATCCTTTACCGATTATCAGCTAACGTAAAACTAGATTGGAACTTTTTTCACTCATTTTAGCGTACTAATTGAAATCTCAGGTTGCCTTGGTTGTTTGAAGACAGGTTAACGTACCATACCATTTATCATAATATTAGCAAGAGCATTTCGCCTTTTTCGCCACGTTCCAAGATCCTTTGCATGGTATCTCAGCTGTCTCAACCAATCATTGGACTCTTTTAATGTATCAGCCTGTTAGGAAGATTTATTAAGAAATAAATAAGAATTCATATTTGATAACTCTTGACGTTAAATGTATAAAACATAAATCTGACTCTAATAGTTAGCATTAAATGTAAGAAACGTAGGATTTTATCTTTATTTACATGAAATGTAAGAAAAATAGAATTCTATCTTTACTGACATAAAATGTTATTTGATTTTTAACAGTATTTAATTTGGTAGTAATTAATGAGGTGTATGCAACATAATTATCTATTTCACTTCTTTTTTGTTTGTTTGTAGTTTAGCACAAAGTTACACAATGGGCTATGTCTACTCTGCCTCCCACGGGAATCGAAACCCGGTTTCTAGCTTTATAAATCTACAGACATATCGCTATGCCACTGGGGGGAGGGACATTTCACTTTAAAATATTTGAACTTTCAGTTTCTAGCTTTATAAATCTACAGACATATCGCTATGCCACTGGGGGGAGGGACATTTCACTTTAAAAATATTTGAACTTTCAGTTTCTAGCTTTATAAATCTACAGACATATCGCTATGCCACTGGGGAGGGACATTTCACTTCAAAATATTTGAACTTTCAGTTTCTAGCTTTATAAATCTACAGACATATCGCTATGCCACTGGGGGGAGGGACATTTCACTTCAAAAATATTTGAACTTTCAGTTTCTAGCTTTATAAATCTACAGACATATCGCTATGCCACTGGGGGGAGGGACATTTCACTTCAAAAATATTTGAACTTTCAGTTTCTAGCTTTATAAATCTACAGACATATCGCTATGCCACTGGGGGGAGGGACATTTCACTTCAAAAATATTTGAACTTTCAGTTTCTAGCTTTATAAATCTACAGACATATCGCTATGCCACTGGGGGGAGGGACATTTCACTTCAAAAATATTTGAACTTTCAGTTTCTAGCTTTATAAATCTACAGACATATCGCTATGCCACTGGGGGGAGGGACATTTCGCTTCAAAAATATTTGAACTTTCAGTTTCTAGCTTTATAAATCTACAGACATATCGCTATGCCACTGGGGGGAGGGACATTTCACTTCAAAAATATTTGAACTTTCAAACCAGAGCCTTGAATTAAAGTAACTGTTTGATTGATAGAAATTAAACACAAAGTTACACAATGGGCTATTTGTGTTCTGCTCATCACGCGTATTGAAACCCGGTTTCTAGCGGTGTGAGTCCGCAGACATACCGCTATGGAACTGTAGGGGTGAAGGGCGAGTAGAAGTTAAAAAAAAGTAACCACACTACAGCTAATAAAATAACTAATATTATATAACTACATAATTACTGCATACTGTAAAACATTAAAATAACGTATGTATTAGCAATGAGTGAAAACATCACAGTAATTCTTATTATGTCACTCAGAGAAGTGATTTACAAAAATATAAATAATTACTTACAAGAACTGTTATTTAGCTAATCAATAATCAGTAATAAGTAAAATCAAATTAATGTATTTATTTTTTCTGCATGTTTCAACTTGAAATTCTAACTATAACAAAGGTCATCGTAGAATCTGACCTTGAAGAAATAAGCTTCCTTCGTCGTGTAATCCTGGACTTCAATTATTTCACAGCTATAAATCTTTTATTTTACTACTTTAATAGAAAACTGGATTTAGGTTTTCATTCACTTAGTTTTTAACCAGGTGGTAAAGGCGCTCGGTTTGTAAAAGATAATTCGTGAGTTCGATTCCCGTCTTCGAAAATGTTCAGTGAGAGCATTATAACGTGACAGTCAGTCTCACTATTCATTGGCAAAAAGGTAGCCCAAGGTTTGACAGTGTGTAGTGCTGATTAGCTGCCTTCTCTCTGGTTTATAATTGCTACATTAGGGATGGCTAAAGAAGATAGCTCTGTATAGCTCTTTGCGAAATTCAAACCAAAGTTGGTCACATTTTGACCGATTTCTCTCGGTTTAGAAAAGATACGGTATATTATATTTAAAACAACAACAAACTAAACATACTAAAAAGCTGTGATTATTGTGTTATACTTGCTACCGATGTGTTTTGATGTCATACCATTCATGTAGTAAATGTAAATAAATAGTAATGGTATTGTATCACAATACACTAATAATAACTTAAATCTTAGTATTTCTTACAGGTTCATTATGGGTTTCCAATGAGGGACATTGCTGGGATTAGGGCCGAAAATATGGTTAGCAGTTAGAATAATCAACGAATGAAACAAACCATTTCTAATCGTTATAAATCAGAACAGTACGTTAAGTTTATATATTCATTACTAGTTTTATTTTGTTCTAATTAACTGGTTTGCTCTGATTGAAAGCAATGTTAATAGTTTCAACCATACTTTATTTGTTTTAAAAAAGCTTTATTAATGTCTCATGTTTACTACCAGCTTTTAAGAGACTGACTCGGTTAGAACATACAGATTCTAGGTGAAACGCCAGTTTTAAAGAGACTGACTCGGTTAAAATATACAGACTCTAGATGAAACGCCAGTTTTAAAGAGACTGACTCGGTTAAAATATACAGACTCTAGATGAAACGCCAGTTTTAAAGAGACTGACTCGGTTAGAACATACAGACTCAACGTGAAACGCCAATTTTAAAGAGACTGACTCGGTTAGAACATACAGACTCTAGGTGAAACGCCAGTTTTAAAAAGACTGATTCGGTTAGAACATACAGACTCAAGGTGAAACACAAGTTTTAAAGAGACTGACTCGGTTAGAACATACAGACTCACGGTGAAACACAAGTTTTAAAGAGACTGACTCGGTTAGAACATACAGACTCAAAGCGAAACTCCATTTTCATCGGTACAAAAAGTGACACGTTCCTTCAGCGTCCTGTTCTGTACGTAATTTCAAAAATATATTAGCTAACACATTGTAACCCAAGAACTTTTGGATTGTGTAACGTTCTTAGATAGAAAGAAAAGGAAGAAAAATTATTCATGTTATTCAAGAAATCAGCAGGAAAAGTTCAGAAATTCATAATGTTAACATAAAAATTATTTTAAACGTATCAACAAACTATCTTGTTAAGAAATTATTGTTAAAAGTATCAAGTGAACGCAAACGTGAAAGATACAGTAGTCGGCGCTGTTGACTAGTTTCCTTCTGTTCAGCCGATCAGTTCAGAATTTGGAACAGCAAAAATGCTGAACAAACAAACAGTAAGAACAATAATAAAAAAAAAAAGACGTACACTAGAAGGTAACCATATGAATGAACTCAACAGTGAGCTCGTGACCAAGGCCTAACTAAGCTTGTCCAATCAAACTGGGAAAATAACTATGAGAAACAAAAACGATAAAAATCAGATGCGTGATTCTCTTCATGTTTCTTGAACGTATTTTGTCTAAGGATGTTTTAAGTAAGGTTACTCGACTGTTATTAATTGTAAGTAAGGGTTATCATCTAATACGATCAATCGTAGTGTAGTAATTTTCACAATAACAAACGTGAGACTCCAGACACTGTTAATAAACCTCTTGAAAAGACTTTCCAATCACTGCTGTATTCTAACTAAACAGAGGAAAGTTCTTAAAACTGTTTGATACCAAATATCCACAAGTTTCGGTCATATAAGGGTGATCTATGGCTGTCCAATGTTTCCAATAGTCAAAATACGATAACTGAAAGTGCTTTCAAAAACGACACTTTGCTGTAGTGTTTAAACAAAATGTTCTTCTTAATAATGAAGTCACTTTGAATGTATGTGTCAACCATGATGGAATTTGTAAATGACCGTACCGAAATATGATATTCGGTTTTCAATAATCTGTGTTCATTCAGCATAAGACGTCCGGGGTTTGAATGAGATACAAGACAATCTAAATTATTCATGAGGGAAAAGTTAAACATACGAAAACAGTGATGTGTGGAACTATATTCAAAAAGTAATATAACAATGATGGGGTTTGTTGAGTCATCGGTACATCACAAGACCATGACTTCAAATGGTATTAGATGATATGGCACATTGGAATTTGGACCGTCATACGTATATAAGAACATAACGACACTATGACTTCAACTGTTTTTGATCATATGTCAACATTAGAAAGTCCACACTTTTTTGTATCTAAGAACATGACAACACAATGATATCAACTGTTATTTGATGATATGAAAACATTAAAATTTTAACATATTTCTGTATTTACGAACATGACAACACTAAGCATTTAATTGTTATTTAATGATACGACAACATTAAAATTTGTACAGTTACATATATATATATATATATATCTAAAACATGACAATACTATAATTTCAACTGTTATTTGATGACATGACAGCTTTAGAATTTGTACAGTTTTATACACCTAAGAACATGACAACATTATGATTTAAACAGTTATTTGATGATAAGACAACATTAAAAATTTCTTTGGTTTCTGTATCTTAGAACATGCCACGCTATGGTTTCAAATGTTTTTCATGATATAATAACAATAAAACTTGGACAGTCATCACTTTTTAAGAACATGACAACACTATGATTTAAACAGTTATTTGATGATATGACATCATTAGAATGTGTACAAATTCTGTATCTAAGAACATGACAACACTATGATCTTAACTGTCATTACATGATACATTGTAAGACAACACTATAGTTTGTACAGTTTTAAGTATCTAAGCATCTAACAAAACTATGATTTCTACTGTTATTTGATGATATGACAACATCACAAATTTGTATAATATTCTGGACCAAAGAACATGAGAACTGATACACTGATGGCCAAAATCTTAAGGCCAATAAACATAAAGAAAAAATATACATTTTGCATTGTTAGACTCCACCACTTATTTGAGTAGAGCTTCGAAAGATGAAAATAAGGAAAGGGAAAGTAAAATAAAAACTTTTTTAGCATTTAATAGGGAAGATGTGAACACTATGAAATTAGACTAAATACTAGCTGGTCAAAAGTTTAAATCCATACTGAAACGAAGCGTTAATCAGTAAACACGTAACGAAATTTAGTCATTTGTGTTCAAGCATTAGCATTGTCAACATCTCCCACTGACATCTCCTGTGTTACATTGGGTAAAAACATGGCAAAGGCTGAAAAGTTGGCAGAGTTTGAACGTCGAGCTGTAAAAGCAAGGTCTCTCTCAACGTGCTATCGCTGGTGAGATTGGGCGTAGTAAAACTGCTGTTGCAACTTTTTTAAAAGACCCTGAGGGATACGGAACGAGAATTTCAAGTGGTCGGCCTAAGAAAATGTCGCCGGCGTTGAGCAGGAGGATTCGACGGGATGTCCGACAAAACACCAGCCGATCGTTGAACCAGATTAAGGACCTTATGGACGCAGAATGCAGCTCAAGAACAATAAAACGGCATCTACGATAGAAAGGCTTTAAAAACCGTAAACGTCTTTAAAGGCCACGCCTCCTTCCACATCACGAAACAGCTCGGTTAAACTTTGCTGAGGAATACCAAACATGGGACGTAAAAAAGTGGAAGAAGGTTTTGTTATGTGATGAGAAAAAATTTAACCTGGATAGTCCAGATGGCTTCCAACGTTACTGGTTGCGATAAGAATATCCCACCGGAGACATTTTCTACATGACACAGTGGAGGAGGTTCCATCATAATCTGGGGTGCTTTCTCCTTCCATGGAACAATGGAACTTCAGGTTATACAGGGCGTTAAACAGCAGCTGACTACATTGGCATGTCGGAGACAACATCCTTACTGACCGAAGGCCCTCGCTTATGTGGAAATGACTGGTTCTTTCAGCAAGACAACGCTGCAATCCACAATACCCGCAGGACAAAGGACTTTTTCATGGCGAATAACGTGATTCTTTCAGACCATCCAGCGTGTTCGCCCGAACTGAACCCCATTGAAATTGCTTGGGGGTGGATGGAAAGGGAAGTCTATAGAAATGGAAGTCAATTCCAAACAGTGCATGATCTTCGTGAAGCCATCTTCACCACTTCGAATAACATTCCAACCAGCCTTCTACAAATGCTTATATCGACCATGCCAAAGCGAATGTTTGAAGTTATTCGCAATGATGGCCGTGCAAGTCACTACTGAGACCTCTTGTTGGGCATTTCCTACCCTGTTTAAGACTTCTTTTTGGTATTGTCTCAAACTTTTGACCAACTAGTATTTAGACTAATTTCATAGTGTTCACATTTTCCCTATTAAATGTTAAAAAGGTTTTTGTTTTTTTTTCCCTTTTTTTTATTTTAATCTTTCGAAGCTCTACTCAAATAAGTGGTTAAGTCTAACAACGTAAAATGCATATTTTTTTCTTTATGTTCATTGGCCTTACGATTTTGGCCAGTAGTGTATAACAGCGTTAGAATTTATATAATTTTCTGGATCTCAGAACATGACAATGTTATGATTTCAAATGTTATTTGATAATATGGTGACATTAGAATTTGCACAGTTTTCTGTATCTAAGAACATTATGATTTCAACCATTATTTGATTAATTGAGAACATTAGAATTTGTACAGTCATCCGTGTCAAAGAATACGACGACACTATAATTTCAATTGTTATTTGATGATATGACAATATCAAAAATTCGCATGGTTTTCTGGATCTAAGAACATGATAACGTTATGATTTCTACTGTTATTTGATTATATGACAACATTAACATTTGGACAGACAGGCATCTGTACTTAAGAACATTAGAATATTATGATTTGAACTGTTTTTTTAACGACAAGCCAATATTAGAATTTGGATAGTCATTTTTATCTAGGAACTTGACAACACTATGATTTCAACTGTTTTTTAATGATATGACATCATTAAAACATTAAAACTCATCTCGATCTAAGAATATGACAACGTTATGATTTCTACTATTATTTGATTGTATGACAACATTAAAATTAATACAGTTATATATATCTAAAAACGTGATAACAATATCATTTCAACTATTCTTTGATGATGTGAGAAAATTAAACTTTCTACAGTCTAAGAATATGATAACACTATGCGTTCAACTATTATTTAATATGACATCACTATAATTTTTCACAGTTTCCTTTATCTAAAAACATGACAATACTACGATTTCAACTCTTCTCTGATGATATAACAATATCAGTATTTGTACAATTTTCTGTATCTAAGAACATAACAACAGCATGATTTTAACTACTTTGTCATGACATGACAGCATTAACAATTGACAGTCATCTCTTTCTGAGAACGTGACAACACTATTATTTTAACTGTTATTTGAAGTTATGATAACATTAAAATTTGTATAGTTTTCTGTATCTACACTGTAGGTACATGAGAACACTATGATTTCAACAATTATTTGTTGATATGACAACTTTAAAATTTGTATAGTTTTCTGTATCTACACTGTAGGTACATGAGAACACTATGATTTCAACAATTATTTGTTGATATGACAACTTTAAAATTTGTATAGTTTTCTGTATCTACACTGTAGGTACATGAGAACACTGTGATTTCAACAATTGTTTGTTGATATGACAACTTTAAAAAATGTATAGTTTTCTGTATCTACACTGTAGGTACATGAGAACACTATGATTTCAACAATTATTTGTTGATATGACAACTTTAAAAAATGTATAGTTTTCTGTATCTACACTGTAGGTACATGAGAACACTATGATTTCAACAATTATTTGTTGATATGACAACTTTAAAATTTGTATAGTGTTCTGTATCTAAGACCATCAAAACGCTGACATTCCAACCATTTTTTGATGACATAACAACATAACAATTTATACAGATTTTATGTATCTAAGAACGTGAGACCGCTATTACTTCAACTGTTATTTCACGATATGACAACATTAGAATTTTGAGAATTATTTGTATCTGAAAAAATGACAAAACTAAGGTTTCAACTGTTATTTGATGAGATGAAACTTTTGAATTTGTACACTTCTATGTATCTAAAAACATGACAACACTAAGATTTCAACTGTATTTTATGATATGATATCAATAAACCTTGGACACTCATTTGTATTTACGAATATAACAACGCTATCATTTCAACTGTTATTTGGTAATATAACAATATTAGAATTTGTACAATTATAAATATCTAAGAACGTGACAAAACTATGATTTCATCTGTTATTTGATGATATGACAACATCAGAAATTGCACAGTTTTTCTATTGAAGAACATAACAACACGATGCGTTCAACTGTAATTTAATGATATGACATCATTAAAACTTGGGCATTTATCTGTATCTATAAATATAACAACGTTATCATTTCTACTTTTATTTGATTATATGACAATATTAAAATTGGTAAGTTATATAATCTAAAAACGTGACAATACTATAATTTCAATTATTATTTGATGATATGACAACATCAGAATTTGTTCAGTTATAAATATTTAAGAACAAGACAATATTATGATTTCAAATGTTATTTCACGATATGACAACATTAAAATTTGTATAGTGTTCTGGATCTAAGGACATGACAAAAGTATTATTTCAACCGTTATACGATGATATGACAGTATTAAATTTTGTACAGTCATCTGTATCTGAAAACATGACAACACTATAATTTCAACTGTTATTTGATAATATAACAACATTAGAAGTTTTAAAAGTATCTGTGACCATACAGTAGTATAATTTTCCTGTGTTATGAATCAGAGTTATGTTTTTATTAACATTTTGTTTCTTACGGATTTGAGATAAATTTTGTAATAATGCGGTAATTATACAGAATGAGTAACATCTGTTGGCTCTGTTACATAGCACCGATAAAAACCGTGTATCCTGTGAGTGACTCATGTTATATATAAAACATTATGTGTCATCTCTGTTTGTGAAAGGTTTGTTAAACCTAAATAAGGTCCAGATTAAATAATACCTTATACCAACTCGCAACATTTAAACATCAGTGAATCTTATTACTTTAAAGCTGGTTTCAGATGGCGAGAACACTACGTACACAGAATTCAAACAGATTATTTTCTATTTTAAAATTACATCTGTCGTCTGAAACAAAGAATATATTTTTCAGTTTCGCGTAATTTACGTATGAAATAACCTGGCAGTCGAACCCTAGAAAAATTAAACTTCTAGTAATATATCCAGTATCTTAAGATGCATGTAAGTAGTGTGTTGACTGAATCTTCTAGTAATATATCCAGTATCTTAAGATGGATGTAAGTAGTGTGTTGACTGAATCTTCTAGTAATATATCCAGTATCTTGAGATGGATGTAAGTAGTGTGTTGACTGAATCTTCTAGTAATATATCCAGTATCTTAAGATGGATGTAAGTAGTGTGTTGACTGAATCTTCTATTAATATATCCTGTATCTTAAGATGAGGCCCGGCATGGCCTAGCGCGTAAGGCGTGCGACTCGTAATCCGAGGGTCGCGGGTTCGCGCCCGCGTCGCGCTAAACATGCTCGCCCTCCCAGCCGTGGGGGTGTATAATGTGACGGTCAATCCCACTATTCGTTGGTAAAAGAGTAGCCCAAGAGTTGGCGGTGGGTGGTGATGACTAGTCTTACACTGCTAAATTAGGGACGGCTAGCACAGATAGCCCTCGTGTAGCTTTGTGCGAAATTCCCAAACAAACAAACAAACAAATCTTAAGATGAATGTAAGTAGTGTGTTGACTGAATCTTCTAGTAATATATCCAGTATCTTAAGATGGATGTAAGTAGTGTGTTGACTGAATCTTCTAGTAATATATCCAGTATCTTAAGATGGATGTAAGTAGTGTGTTGACTGAATCTTCTAGTAATATATCCAGTATCTTAAGATGGATGTAAGTTGTGTGTTGACTGAATCTTCTAGTAATATATCCAGTATCTTAAGATGGATGTAAGTAGTGTGTTGACTGAATCTTCTAGTAATATATCCAGTATCTTAAGATGGATGTAAGTAGTGTGTTGACTGAATCTTCTAGTAATATATCCAGTATCTTAAGATGGATGTAAGTTGTGTGTTGACTGAATCTTCTAGTAATATATCCAGTATCTTAAGGTGGATGTAAGTAGTGTGTTGACTGAATCTTCTAGTAATATATCCTGTATCTTAAGATGAATGTAAGTAGTGTGTTGACTGAACCTTCTAGTAATATATCCAGTATCTTAAGATGGATGTAAGTAGTGTGTTGACTGAATCTTCTAGTAATATATTCAGTATCTTAAGATGGATGTAAGTTGTGTGTTGACTGAATCTTCTAGTAATATATCCAGTATCTTAAGATGGATGTAAGTAGTGTGTTGACTGAATCTTCTAGTAATATATCAAGTATCATAAGATGGATGTAAGTACTGTGTGTTGACTAAATTTTCTGTGCATTTCTCCTAACATTTTCATTGATTTTGGGACGACTTTTAGCGTAGTTTTCAAAAGGAAAGATTTTCAATATTGTGATGAGTTTTGAAAGGTCATTGAATCGTGTTTTTCTTATAGGATGTGTTTCCAGATATTACTAGTTTTTATGTATCGGACTTGTTTCACTTTTGGTTCATTGATCTTTCTTCTGAAAGATCTGGAAATTAGTTCAAGCGGTTGGGACAATGCGTGTGAAACAATGTGTGTGAAGCAATGCGTGTGAAAAAATGCGTGTGAAACAATGTGTGTGAAACAATGCGTGTGAAACAATGTGTGTGAAACAATGCGTGTGAAACAATGTGTGTGAAGCAATGCGTGTGAAAAAATGCGTGTGAAACAATGTGTGTGAAACAATGCGTGTGAAACAATGGGTGTGAAACAATGCGTGTGAAACAATGCGTGTGAAACACGCCAACCTCAATTTTTTGATGATTCCACACTAGCGATTGACTCGTTTTGTACACATTGTCGTAAGAGATTGTATTGTAAAGCTATATATGCTAAGAGCGCCATCTCATGATAGGTCTACTTTTCTGTTCGTTTACTGATAGTTGCTTAAGGAAAGAAACAGACATATTCATTGAGATATTTCGCTTGTCAACATATGTCGGGTACGACTAATATAAAACTTATTTTAATTCACATACGTCTGATAAAAGCGAAACACGCGTAGTGTTATCTAGCAGTGATATATAAATATGTACGCTACACACACTGAAACAAGTGGTTTATCTTTCCTCTGAATTAACTGTAGTTTCTGAAGACTTTATGTGTAGACACAAGGAGTAATCCAGATTTGTATGTTCTGGTTTTCGAGTTCGATGACATGACAGCCAGTAACAACGAGCTTTCTCTCGAACGATATGCAAACTACTTGCGTGAACACGTAGGTCTACTGACGTCAGCAGTAACCCCTAGGGTCAGATATGAAGCAACTGTTAGCGAAGCAAGAAACCTACTTCGCACTGAAAGCTGAAACCAGGAATGTGTTATTCACATCTTTAAAAAAAAAACAACAAAAAACAAAATCAGTTAAGCAGAGATTTCGCTTAGCCTATATACATAAATACAATATCTCCAACTATAACCAATCAAAACACTACAGGAACAGATTTAGGCCTAACATGATCGTTAGGACTACTTCCTCGGGCACGTTTATTTTCTTCCTTTGTTTACTTTTCTTATTATTCAGCTGAACTTTAATAGGCTAAATTAATTGGGCAAATACCACTACCTTTGGTTTAACTGCGAACCAGAGGAACTGGGAAAAAGTTGAAGCATATGCTGTTTAAAACGGCATTGATTCTTTCTCCTATAACTAACTGGATGTGTTAGCCCGTGACTTTTGGGTTCCTAGTCCGATATACGTACTAATAGCGCGATTTCTGCCACTGTAAAAAATGCGCCTTCATCTGAAATTTAGTTTGGTAGCGTCGTGTCTCGAACCCGTGATCCTCAAATCAGTCAGTTTTTTATACTTACCACTTTATAGTGTTATTTCTATGTTTTGATAATTCTTTAAATCTAGATGAAAACTTATCTTTGTAAGAACTAAAAATGTACATCGGTAGTTAAACAAACCTTATTTTTCTGGTTTTTCATATGAAGACAGCGTTTCAATATCTCCATCAAATAAGGTGTTATAAAATCTGAAATACAACATCTGAAATATGATATCTGAAATATGATATCTGAAATATGACGTCTGAAATATGAAATCTGAAATATGACATCTGAAATATGATATCTGAAATACGACGTCTGAAATATGATATCTGAAATATGACATCTGAAATATGATATCTGAAATATGACATCTGAAATATGATATCTGAAATATGACGTCTGAAATATGATATCTGAAATATGATATCTGAAATATGACGTCTGAAATATGACGTCTGAAATATGACGTTTGAAATATGACATCTGAAATATGATATCTGAAATATGACGCCTGAAATATGATATCTGAAATATGACGTCTGAAATATGACGTCTGAAATATGACATCTGAAATATGATATCTGAAATATGACGTCTGAAATATGATATCTGAAATATGACGTCTGAAATATGATATCTGAAATATAATATCTGAAATATGACGTTTGAAATATGACATCTGAAATATGATATCTGAAATATGACGCCTGAAATATGATATCTGAAATATGACATCTGAAATATGATATCTGAAATATGACATCTGAAATATGATATCTGAAATATGACGCCTGAAATATGATATCTGAAATATGATATCTGAAATATGACATCTGAAATATGATATCTGAAATATGACATTTGAAATATGATATCTGAAATATGATATCTGAAATATGACGTCTGAAATATGATATCTGAAATATGACGTCTGAAATATGATATCTGAAATATGATATCTGAAATATGACGTCTGAAATATGATATCTGAAATATGATATCTGAAATATGACGTCTGAAATATGATATCTGAAATATCCCTGATAACAATCTGTAACAATCATTTGACCCTTACAGTTATCACACGTTCAATAACATCTCTAATTTGTATAGAGAACTGATTAGAACCACAGCATATAATGCTCCTTCAACAGAAGTCCGTCCTTAGAAAAATCTGACCACCTGACGGGGAGAGAAATGACGACTGGTATTCAATCCAGCCCTATAGGAAAGAAGTTTACTGACGCACTTTACAGTCCTGTGAGAGTAACTTTAAAGAAAGAAAAGCATTTGCACGTGCTGGATGACTCCGAAGTCTAATGAAGTCATTGACGGATTTTGTTTTCCGGCTCAACTGTTTCAAGACATGAGTAAAGACAGTAAGTTGTTGATTTTGTTCAACATATTAAAATATTTTTAGATGCCTTCTTACACAACACATTTACTATTATTATTAGTTTAAGACAACAACAGTAGTCATTGACATATCTTATTAGGGGCAAAGGCAATAATGTAGAGGGAGTTACTGTTAAAGAAAACCATACTGAGAGGTCCTGGAATATGCTTCTTCAAAATAATAATAACAAAAATGTATGTACTTTTAACCAAATTTTGGTGTATTTGCAGAATATCAGAGTCTGCCTTTACATCTCTGAAATATGTTTTATACATAAATGTGTGCATTTTAGGGGCAGAAATTTAAAAAGCACGCTCTCTTATATATTCACATGTTTATTTTTCACACTGTTTTTAGATCACAGTATTGTTTAAGCTTATTTTGTGCTGATTAATTAGAAGAAGGAAAGCTTCACGTTGGAAATTAAACTGGTGATTTCAAACTGAAACTCGTAATCTGAGGGTTGCAGGTTCCAATCCCCGTCGCACCAAACATGCTCGCCCTTTCAGCCGTGGGGACGTTATAATTTGACGGTCAATCCCACGATTCGTTGGTAAAAAAGTAGCCCAAGAGTTGGCGGTGAGTGGTGATGACTAACTGTCTTCCCTCTGGTCTTACACTGCAAAATTAGGGACGACTAGCGCAGATAGCCCTCGTGTAGCTTTGTGCGAAATTCAAAACAAAACAAACCAATCAAACTGAAACTAGAAGTGTCAATTTCTTTGTAAATAGTTAAACGTATTTAATACATAGCTTCAAGCTGGAAGTTTCTTTGTAAGCTATTATTGTTCTATCCTTCTGTTTGAAGCAACTTGTCTGGTTTTACTAAGTATCATTATTTATTATATAACCTATATAAAAACCAGTGTGTGACGCGTCATCTCACGATTGATTTCTCGAAACAGCACTCATAAAAGACATACTGTTTTTGCATTACGACGTTAGTGACAGGAGTATAAGTACAAGAGGATGATGAAGGAATGCCGTAAAACCTTGTAAGTGTAGTGAGTGTTGGTATAATAAGCCTATAGTAAAGACATAGTGTGGGATCACTTAACCTAGAACCAAGTGTATAAAATGAAAGTAAGAATGTTGTTTAAATTTTAAACTTAAATGGTTCTTGAATTAAGCTACGTGGTGTTTTGTGACCAAAGATTTAATAAACAATAAACCTTTTTAACCAGAGGATACTTTAAATTAATAAACTAACAAATATTTTTCTAATTTTGCTGTCAACAAATTTCGTTCCACACTTTCAGCACATAGACTAACCATAGTAGTAGGTTATCTTTTGATGCATAAAAGCCATTGTTGGAACGTAGTATTACCAAAAGGCATTGGCTCTTCCATATATTAGAAGTTGTTAATTTAACTGATTTTGTATATATTGATTGTGACTGGTTCAAAAAGGAACCTTCTGACATTTGACTGCATCTAATTCACTTTTCTGCCTCTGCTGGTCAAGCTTCATTCACTTCAGTTAACTATGGAATTTGAGGTCAGCTTGTATCATAGGGTTAGGGGTGGTACTACTTGCCCCCTGATTTTCGACGGGCTATACGTTAGTGAAAATATATTAACTACGTTTTATCGGTTTAAGATTATTCATCACAGATAGAAATATGTTAAGAGAGATTATTTGAAATATTGTCGGTTTGACTTGGGCCCGGCATGGCCAAGCGTGTTAAGGCGTTCGACTCGTAATCCCAGGGTCGCGGGTTAGAATACAGGTCGCACCGAACATGCTCGCCCTCTCAGCCGTAGGGGCGTTATAATGTGACGGTCAATCCCACTATTCATTGGTAAAAGAGTAGCGCCAAGAGTTGGCGGTGGGTGGTGATGATTAGCTGCCTTCCCTCTAGTGTTACACTGTTAAATTAGGGACAGCTAGCGCAGATAGCTCGAATAGCTTTGTACGAAATTCAAAAACAAACAAACCGTTTGACGTTAAACCTTGAGGTATCGAGTATTTGTACTTTTAAACACAATATGTTCGTTGTTCGTTTTGGAACAAAGTATGAGCAACTTGACCTAAAGAAACAAAGGAAAAAGATTTACTTCTTTGAAGTTAAACAAATATGCTATAAAACTATTAAGTAACTTAATAAACTAACAACGATACACGTTAAATGAAAAAAAAATCCCCAAATTACATTGTTTTAACACGAAGTTTATGTGTGTGACGAGTGAGTTGGGATCTTCATGACGTCATAAACATGGCGCTTCCTGCTTGTGGCCGGATAAGATAAACCGTTAGGAAAACAATTGACGTTTCATAAAAGAAAACAAAAAAAACGTAAACATATCTTGATAAAAACGCTGAAATACCTGCTTGAAATATACGTAACTAGCTGGAGTACCGAAATTGCAGAAAGTGTTATTTCCCAATTGCTTATGTCTGAAGTGAATGGAAAAGACCTATTTTTCTCTTCAAACTTTGCTTTTGTGACCTGGGAACGTATTATTAAAACATGGTGGGAGATTATATGTGGGGCTGATACGTGAAAGTGATTTACATTACAGTCGCAAATCTCGAGAAACTACTCACTTCTAAACATTTTTGTATAACTTTAAATACATGTAAATATTGATTCATATGTTGTTTTATTCAGATCTTATGTAAATGAAAATGTGAAAATTTGCCCGTTTTTACATAGAAAATAGGTTAATTTCTAAATTTCATTATCCAGCTCACAAAAGCAAAGTTTGAAGGGAATAATGGTCATTTTCTGTACTTTTACAACATAAGTAATTAAGAAATAACACAAATTATCCAGGAACACAATTTGTGTTACATAGTGTTATCTTAGAACATTAAAAGTTACTTCTCTTAATTGTAAAGAAACTCTCATAAAAACTGCAAAACAGAAATTGGGAAACCGCACAATTACATGGATCTCTGTATGGATCTAATGGATCTACATGTATCTCTTTATGGATCTACATGTATCTCTTTATGGATCTACATGGATCTCTGTATGAATCTAATGGATCTACGTGACAAATTTGTTGATAATCCATTAGCATTTCGCGAAGTAGTGGGGATAAAACACCAATAAAATACAATACAAGGCGATATACCAAACTTTAAGTGTTAATGGATCTTAAAACACCAATAAAAAACAATACAAGGCGATATACCAAACTTTAAGTGTTAATGGATCTTAAAACACCAATAAAAAACAATACAAGGCGATATACCAAACATTAAGTGTTAATGGATCTTAAAACACCAATAAAAAACAATACAAGGCGATATACCAAACTGTAAGTGTTAATGGATCTTAAAACACCAATAAAAAACAATACAAGGCGATATACCAAACTTTAAGTGTTAATGGATCTTAAAACACCAATAAAAAACAATACAAGGCGATATACCAAACTTTAAGTGTTAATGGATCTCCGCCACTTTCAGCCACTTTTGGTGAAGGTCTATTTAAAAAAAGGAGATATAATGAAGAAAGAGTGCAAAAACGCCCATAAAAACAGCGAAGTGCAAAACTGAAAATTTATATGTATTCCTGCATAGATCTAATGAACCTCCATCCCACATATGGTGAAGATCCATCCATATTTTGTGAAATAGTTACACGGACATACAGCATACACTACTATTATATTTATATAGACTAGTAATTACACGGAAATACAACATACACTACTATTATATTTATATAGACTAGTAATTACACGGAGATACAACATACACTACTATTATATTTATATAGACTAGTAATTACACGGAGATACAACATACACTACTATTATATTTATATAGACTAATTAGACACGGACATAAAATAGACAGTGCTATTATATTTATATAGACTAGTAGTTACACGGAGATACAACATACACTACTATTATATTTATATAGACTAATTAGACACGGACATAAAATAGACAGTGCTATTATATTTATATAGACTAGTAGTTACACGGAGATACAACATGCATTACTATTATATTTATATAGACTAATGGTTATACGGACATAAAACAGACAGTGCTATTATATTTATATAGACTAGTAGTTACACGGAGATATAACATGCACTACTATTATATTTATATAAACTAATGGTTACACGGACATAAAACAGACAGTGCTATTATATTTGTATAGACTAGTAGTTACACTGAGATACAACATACCCTACTATTATATTTATATAGACTAGTAGTTACACGGAGATACAACATGCACTACTATGATATTTATATAGACTAGTAGTTACATGGAGATACAACATGCACTAATATGATATTTATATAGACTAATGGTTACACGAAGATATAACATACACTACTATTATATTTATATAGACTAGTAATTACACGGACGTACAACAGACAGTGCTATTATATTTATATAGAATAGTAATTACACGGACATACAACAGACAATGCTATTATATTTATATAGACTAATAGTTACACGGACATACAACATACATTACTATTATATTTAGATATAGGTATACATTAACTGGTAAAAAATGAAACTTGAACAAATAATGACTTTTTATGGAATGGGTATAACATATTTTGATCCACAATGTGTTAGAGAGTTTTAAATTCTTGAGCGAAGAATATTATTATAAAGTGTTATTCTAGCCCATTTCACTGTAGCTCGTGTACTTCCAAGACTCTTAATTTATTTTACAGAGAGGATATTTTGCAACTGCTTAATATGCATATCTTTTAGTTTAAGTGATTTGCAGTATGACTCGTGTTTGCTTGTGTTTAAGCACAGAGCTACACAATAGGATATCTGTACTCCGACGACTGAACATATCGAAACTCGATTTTTAACGTTAACAGCCAACAGACTTACTGCCGAGACACAGGTAATAGGGGATGTAATTGGTGAAGGGTGTGTGTGTATATGTTTTGTTATAGAAAAACCAAATCTGGCTATCTGCTGTGTCCACCGGAGGGTATTTAACCCCTAATTTTAGCGTTGTAAATTCAAGACTTAACGCTGTTGTCCGTTTGAGGAGATCAAAATAGTTTTCTTAATGTCCGCTAATAGTTGTTTAGATCCTAATTATCCACTCCACATCAGGCAGTTCATTTGGTTTAGATCCTAATTATCCACTCCACATCAGGCAGTTCATTTGGTTTAGATCCTAATTATCCACTCCACATCAGGCAGTTCATTTGGTTTAGATCCTAATTATCCACTCCACATCAGGCAGTTCATTTGGTTTAGATCCTAATTATCCACTCCACATCAGGCAGTTCATTTGGTTTAGATCCTAATTACCCACTTCACATCAGGCAGTTCATTTGGTTTAGATCCTAATTATCCACTCCACATCAGACAGTTCATTTGGTTTAGATCCTAATTATCCACTCCACATCAGGCAGTTCATTTGGTTTAGATCCTAATTATCCACTCCACATCAGGCAGTTCATTTGGTTTAGATCCTAATTATCCACTCCACATCAGGCAGTTCATTTGGTTTAGATCCTAATTATCCACTCCACATCAGGCAGTTCATTTGGTTTAGATCCTAGTTATCCACTCCACATCAGGCAGTTCATTTGGTTTAGATCCTAATTATCCACTCCACATCAGGCAGTTCATTTGGTTTAGATCCTAATTTTCCACTCCACATCAGACAGTTCATTTGGTTTAGATCCTAATTATCCACTCCACATCAGGCATTTCATTTGGTTTAGATCCTAATTATGCACTCCACATCAGGCAGTTCATTTGGTTTAGATCCTAATTATCCACTCCACATCAGGCAGTTCATTTGGTTTAGATCCCAATTATTCACTCCACATCAGGCAGTTCATTTGGTTTAGATCCTAATTATCCACTTCACATCGGGCAGTTCATTTGGTTTAGATCCTAATTATCCACTCCACATCAGATAGTTCATTTGGTTTAGATCCTAATTATCCACTCCACATCAGGCAGTTCATTTCGTTTAGATCCTAATTATCCACTCCACATCAGGCAGTTCATTTGGTTTAGATCCTAATTATCCACTCCACATCAGGCAGTTCATTTGGTTTAGATCCTAATTATCCACTCCACATCAGGCAGTTCATTTGGTTTAGATCCTAATTATCCACTCCACATCAGGCAGTTCATTTGGTTTAGATCCTAATTATCCACTCCACATCAGGCAGTTCATTTGGTTTAGATCCTAATTATCCACTCCACATCAGGCAGTTCATTTGGTTTAGATCCTAATTATCCACTCCACATCAGGCAGTTCATTTGGTTTAGATCCTAATTATCCACTCCACATCAGGCAGTTCATTTGGTTTAGATCCTAATTATCCACTCCACATCAGGCAGTTCATTTGGTTTAGATCCTAATTATTCACTCCACATCAGGCAGTTCATTTGGTTTAGATCCTAATTATCCACTCCACATCAGGCAGTTCATTTGGTTTAGATCCTAATTATCCACTTCACATCAGGCAGTTCATTTGGTTTAGATCCCAATTATCCACTCCACATCAGGCAGTTCATTTGGTTTAGATCCTAATTATCCACTCCACATCAGGCAGTTCATTTGGTTTAGATCCTAATTATCCACTCCACATCAGGCAGTTCATTTGGTTTAGATCCTAATTATCCACTCCACATCAGGCAGTTCATTTGGTTTAGATCCTAATTATCCACTCCACATCAGACAGTTCATTTGGTTTAGATCCTAATTATCCACTCCACATCAGACAGTTCATTTGGTTTAGATCCTAATTATCCACTCCACATCAGGCAGTTCATTTGGTTTAGATCCTAATTATCCACTCCACATCAGGCAGTTCATTTGGTTTAGATCCTAATTATCCACTCCACATCAGGCAGTTCATTTCGTTTAGATCCTAATTATCCACTCCACATCAGGCAGTTCATTTGGTTTAGATCCTAATTATCCACTCCACATCAGACAGTTCATTTGGTTTAGATCCTAATTATCCACTCCACATCAGGCAGTTCATTTGGTTTAGATCCTAATTATCCACTCCACATCAGGCAGTTCATTTGGTTTAGATCCTAATTATCCACTTTTTTTTTTCGGAATCACCAACTTTCTGAAATTATATTTTATTTTCACATATTCGAGTTTTGCTTAAACTTTTATGTGTAAAGTTTTTCTTTCTTTTAGATCTACGGTTATATTTTTCAGTTTTACTAACTGGTTATTTTATTACGTCCACTACACTATGAAATTACTGCTGCTGTGTCTCCTTTACTAACTGGTTATGTTATTACGTCCACTATGAAATTACTGCTACTGTGTCTCCTTTCTAACAGTGACCAACCATCTGTTTAAATTAGAAGGCTGATAACTGTTTGAACTCTGGCTTAGGCGTGCCATGTTCGCCGGACCTGCCAGCCTAAAACAGCATCGAGTTTGTAAAGTATGACAACACATCGCTCAGAACCGGCCCACGAGCCCTTTCGTGAATTCCGGCTCGAGGAGTCCTCCAGTTCCCGCGTGCATTACGCATATGCTCTATACGGATTTCTCATTCTTTGTTCTTCGATGGGCAAATACAGTAGCTCTCCGAGTGTGTGAAATTTATGATAAGTTACGAATGGAAGCCGAACCCCAGGTCTATAAGAACCCCCACAACCATACAGTGAAGTGATAAAAGAGTACTTAACAAAGGAATTTTGTTTGGATAAGCATATTGTAAACACTGCCTGCTGTGCTCTGAAATAGACATTTTGACTTAGTTCTATAACCGTTACCATGGCTACCCTGGTGGGTTTTCCTCCTCTGACTTACAGCACAATATTTCAAGTGTATTTCGTTTCGGTAAGTGTTGTATAAGCTGATAGAACTAACAATGCCTCATAATTTCTTATACTATGTCCATCATTCTGTGACCACCAACTTCATAAATAGGTACCACATACGAGTTTGTACTTTTCGAACATACATTTTTAAAGTATATCATCGTAATACGTTTACAGATGTTGTTAAATTACTGAACTGACCAAAAATTACTGATAACACAGATTTATTAAATTTTCATCAAAGATAAAAATTTAAAAATTCTTTTGTGACGACGAGGTTTAATATAAATTTTGATTGGCTACAAACCATAGTTTCGGTTATTTACGTCTCATCAGAAGAGATTGAGTTAGCAAACTGCGAAATACACTAAGGTGTCTCATAATGGAAGTGTTAGTAAACGATCATATATTAGCTCTCTATACCACAAACTGACTTTATTTTACTTTACGCGAAAAAAAAGTAGTTTGAAATACCATCACCAAAAATTGGTCCACAAAATGATAACGAAAAATACAATTGGTGCAATGACATAATGTTGTTCACATAGTTAAATTAACTTAACTGGTGAGTTACATAATGTTGTTCGCATAGATAAATTAATTTAACTGGTTACATAATGTTGTTCACATAACTAAATTAATTGAACTGGTGAGTTACATAATGTTGTTCATATAGTTAAATTAATTTGAATGGTGAATTACATAATGTTGTTAAAATAGCTAAATTAATTTAACTGATGAGTTACATAATGTTGTTAACATAGCTAAATTAATTTAACTGGTGAGTTACATAATGTTGTTAACATAGCTAACTTAGTTTACATGGTGACTTACATAATGTTGTTCACATTGTTAAATTAATTTAAATGGTGAGTTACATAATGTTGTTCACATAGCTAAATTAGTTTAACTGGTGACTTACATAATGTTGTTCACATAGCTAAATTAATTTAACTGGTGAGTTACATAATGTTGTTCACAATGCTAAATAATTTAACTGGTGGTTACATAATGTTGTTCACATAGCTAAATTAATTTAAAGAGTGAGTTACATAATGTTGTTCACATAGCTAAATTAATTTAAATGGTGAGTTACATGATATTGTTCACATAGCAAAATTAATTTAAATGGTGAGTTACATAATGTTGTTCACAAAGCTAAATTAATTGAACTGGTGAGTTACATAATGTTGTTCATATAGTTAAACTTGTTTAAATCGTGAATTAAATAATGTTGTTCACATTGTTAAATTAATTTAACTGGTGAGTTGTATAATGTTGTTCACATAGCTAAATTAACTTAAATGGTGAGTTACATGATATTGTTCACATAGCAAAATTAATTTAAATGGTGAGTTACATAATGTTGTTCACAAAGCTAAATTAATTGAACTGGTGAGTTACATAATGTTGTTCATATAGTTAAACTTGTTTAAATCGTGAATTAAATAATGTTGTTCACATTGTTAAATTAATTTAACTGGTGAGTTGTATAATGTTGTTCACATAGCTAAATTAACTTAAATGGTGAGTTACATAATGTTGTTCGCATAGCTAAATTAATTTAACTGGTTACACAATGTTATTCACATAGCTAAATTAATTGAACTGGTGAGTTACATAATGTTGTTCATATTGTTAAATTAGTTTAAATGGTAATTCACATAATGTTGTTTACATTGTTAAATTAATTTAACTGGTGAGTTACATAATGTTGTTCACATTCTTAAATTAATTTAAATGGTGAGTTACATAACGTTGTTCACATAGCTAAAATAATTTAACTGGTGAGTTACATAATGTTGTTCACATAGCAAAATTAATTTAAATGGTGAGTTACATAATGTTGTTCACATATCTAAGTTAATTTAACTGGTGAGTTACATAATGTTGTTAACATAGTTAAATTAATTTAACTGGTGAGTTACATAATGTTGTTCACACAGCTAAATTAGTTTAAACGGTGACTTACATAATGTTGTTTACATAGCTAAATTAATTTATCTGGTGAGTTACATGATGTTGTTCACATTTCTAAATTAATTTAAATGGTGAGCTAAAAATAGTTTAATAATATTCGACAAACATTCGTTAAAATATAGTTTGAAATAACATCGACTGAAAGGGTGGAAGATATTCTTAATGAAAAACCAGTTCAAGCATTTATGGAAACCAAAATTACTTGAAACGTATAAAAGTCAAATTCACAGTAACAGTTGTGTACTCAAATTTTCACGATAATTTATGAATTTTTTTCATATTAATTTTTAGATAAGTCGATTTTACAAGAACTTTCATGAGGTCAATTTCACATTGAACGGTGATGTTTATGAATATTTATAAAATATAAAGTTCACACGGACATACAGAACCACAATATTTTCGACACCAGCGCACTTAGATAAATAGTTTATTCTGAAGCCTCGTTCCTAGTAACGTGTGTTGTGTGAGTATCCATTATTTAGACAAGCCTTTGTTATCGTAATCTCGTCTTCTGAATCAACACCCTGACTCACACTGAAAATACAAAGTCATGATACTTCGAGGAGCTGAGAGTATAAAAGCATATGTTTGTATAGATGTCATTATGACATCCTATATGTAGTAGTACCTTAACTGTAATTTACCTCAGAGCAGTTATGATATTCCATAAATTCCAAATTAGTGTTAACCATGATATCGCGTTTGTATTTCGATCAACCAAATCATCTGTCAAAAATAACAAAGTTACATAATTATAACCGTCTTCTCACTATATATTTTACTTTCAGTTTACAAGGCTGTGTTTACCATGCTATATTTTGAATGTAGCAATGTGAATATGATCGTTTGAATGCATATTTTGAAATTTTAAAACTCGTGTAGGTCGAATAACATCTAAAGTGTGGCTAGTTTTAGCACTAGCAGGCTGTATCATAAGTATGACTAGTGTTAGCACTAACAGGCTGTAACATCAATGTGGCTAACGTACTACTAGTAGGCTTTATTACATATTATTGTGACTTGTGTTAGCACTAACAGGCTGTATTATATATTAGTGTGGCTAGTGTCAACACTAGCAGGTTGTATTATATATTAGTGTGGCTAGTGTTAACACTAGCAGGTTGTATTATATATTAGTGTGGCTAGTGTTAACACTAGCAGGCTGTATTATATATTAGTGTGGCTAGTGTTAACACAAGCAGGCTGTACTATATATTAGTGTGGCTAGTGTTAACACTAGCAGGCTGTATTATATATTAGTGTGGCTAGTGTTAACACTAGCAGGCTGTATTATATATTAGTGTGACTAGTGTTAACACTAGCAGGTTGTATTATTTATTACAAAATAGTTGTAATATATGAATTTTATATTGAACTGGAGAGTTACATAATGTTGTTCATATAGTTAAATTAATTTGAATGGTGAGTTACATAATATTGTTCACATAGCTAAATTAATTTTAATGGTGAGTTACATAATGTTGTAACTTCTGAATACAGAGAATAGATGTTAATACGATCTACTGTGACTAGTGTTAACACTAGCAGGTTGTATTATATATTAGTGTGACTAGTGTCAGCACTAGCAGGCTGTATTATATATTAGTGTGGCTAGTGTTAACACTAGCAGGCTGTATTATATATTAGTGTGACTAGTGTTAACACTAGCAGGTTGTATTATTTATTACAAAATAGTTGTAATATATGAATTTTATATTGAACTGGAGAGTTACATAATGTTGTTCATATAGTTAAATTAATTTGAATGGTGAGTTACATAATATTGTTCACATAGCTAAATTAATTTTAATGGTGAGTTACATAATGTTGTAACTTCTGAATACAGAGAATAGATGTTAATACGATCTACTGTGACTAGTGTTAACACTAGCAGGTTGTATTATATATTAGTGTGACTAGTGTCAGCACTAGCAGGCTGTATTATATATTAGGGTGGCTAGTGTCAACACTAGAAGGCTGTATTATAAGTGTGACTAATGCTACTACTAGCAGGCTGTATTACAAGTGTGAGTAATGCTACCAGGAGCAGGCTGTACTACATATTAGCGTGACTAGCGTTAGTGCTAGCAGACTGTATTTTAATTGTGACTAGTGTTATTACTGAAGTTATTCTATCATAATTCGAATTATCATGTCACTTATATCGTTACGAACCACAAGTCATCTCTTTTTAACTTTTAACACAATACAACATGACATTAAATAATTACCATTTTTCTATTCTGAACGCGAACGGCATTATACGTGACACATATAGAGAGATCAGAGAAATCACAAAGTTCTGGTATGACCGTTCTTAATGCACACCACTCGAAAGAAGACAGCGAGCAACACATGACGCTTATGTGTTACTCCGAACCAAATATCAGACTTAACTGTCACTTTTATAACGCTTCCGTAATTAAATATGTGGACCGTGTCCAGGGGCACAACTAAGTCTCATACATTGGACAAAACAAGTCAGTTAAAATGAAAAAACAACCAAAACAGACCAGGCCAAAACAGTTTACTGGGAGCGTATGTAAATGAGCCTTTCTCATCTGACTTTTTTGACGCTCCCTTACCCCCAGGGTACGTGATTCAGGGTAAGCACATCAAGGAAAGAAGAATATGTTGTCTTACCTATACATGACCCTAAGTGAAATACAGATTGGTTAAGAAGAACAGGGCAAACAAATCATGTTTTGTTACTGCTCGGTATGTTGCTATGGAATAAAACTTCATGTGCTTCGAGGAAAAGAAACCTCTTAATCTACTAACTAAAGCGATACGATACATGCTTATTACAGTACTCTGAATACAGAGAATAGATGTTAATACGATCTACTGTAAAATAATTTTGTTTTCGTCTTATAACTTTTTGCACATACCAAATTACGGGTTAAGGTACATTTCGACATCGGATGTGGTCTGCAGCCTTCCTATTTTGCAAGTATGTATTTTGGCTTCTCAGAAACTTCATTCCAAGATTTTTATTTAGATATAATCGGTTTCTCCTCTGTAGCCAAATACTGAGTTATTATTGTTTTCATATTTTATTAAGTACATTAACTTAATTCCACTCAGAAGAAAGAGAAAAATTTTTATTTTCAAGGATCAAGATCAAGGAAAATAATGCGAAAACTATTCGTTTCTGTTAATTAAACCAGCTAGAACAATAACGAACAACTATTTCTATTAAACTTAGTTAACTATACTCACTGAGACAACAGTAAGTCTTCGGATTTATAACCATAAAATAGCGGTTCGAGTACACTTGGTTTGGTATAGCTTTGCAATAAGAAAACAAAGAAACAACACACAGATGATTGAATACAACGACAACAATGTCGAAACTATTTCTGTTATTACTACTTAATTAAATACAGCGAGAACAATGCCTAAACTATTTCTGTTATTACTAGTTACTTAAATACAGCGAGAACAATGTCGAAACTATTTCTGTTACTACCAGCTGATTAAATACAGCGAAAACAATGTCGAAACTATTTCTGTTACTACTAGTTGATTAAATACAGCGAAAACAATGTCGAAACTATTTCTGTTATTACTAGTTACTTAAATACAGCGAAAACAATGTCGAAACTATTTCTGTTATTATTAGTTGATTAAATACAGAGTGGACAATGTCGAAACTATTTCTGTTATTATTAGTTGATTAAATACAGAGCGATCAATGTCGAAACTATTTCTCTTACAACTAGCTGATTAAATACAGCGAGAACAATATCAAAACTATTTCTATCTATTATATTATGAATTGTAGCGAAAAGTTCGTAAAAACTGGTAGTTTTTCTACAGATGTAATTCCAAGAAGAGAACATGTGTAATAAACTATTTTTGTTGTCTCTTACGCACGACAGATTTATTTCACAGATGATAACTGCCTGTTCACAGAATGTAAAAATTGAATTTATTTTGTGAACTTTGACTTTATTAGTACGTTTCATTCCTATTAGCAAACCAAGCGAAGAATGAGCTATAAACTAATTCTTGCATACCCAACTAAGATGTGTATGTGTATCATTCTCTTCCTTAAATATCCAGCCAAGATTCTTGTGTGAAGCTAAGATGTGTATGTGCATCATTCTCTTCCTTAAATATCCAGCCAAGATTCTTGTGTGAAGCTAAGATGTGTATGTGTATCATTCTCTTCCTTAAATATCCAGCCAAGATTCTTGTGTGAAACCAAGATATGTATGTGTATCATTCTCTTCCTTAAATATCCAGCCAAGATTCTTGTGTGAAACCAAGATATGTATGTGTATCATTCTCTTCCTTAAATATCCAGCCAAGATTCTTGTGTGAAACCAAGATATGTATGTGTATCATTCTCTTCCTTAAATATCCACCCGAGATTCTTGTGTGAAGCTAAGATGTGTATGTGCATCATTCTCTTCCTTAAATATCCAGCCAAGATTCTTGTGTGAAACCAAGATGTGTATGTGCATCATTCTCTTCCTTAAATATCAGCCAAGATTCTTGTGTGAAGCTAAGATGTGTATGTGCATCATTCTCTTCCTTAAATATCCAGCCAAGATTCTTGTGTGAAACCAAGATATGTATGTGTATCATTCTCTTCCTTAAATATCCAGCCAAGATTCTTGTGTGAAACCAAGATGTGTATGTGCATCATTCTCTTCCTTAAATATCCAGCCAAGATTCTTGTGTGAAGCTAAGATGTGTATGTGCATCATTCTCTTCCTTAAATATCCAGCCAAGATTCTTGTGTGAAACCAAGATATGTATGTGTATCATTCTCTTCCTTAAATATCCAGCCAAGATTCTTGTGTGAAGCTAAGATGTGTATGTGCATCATTCTCTTCCTTAAATATCCAGCCAAGATTCTTGTGTGAAGCTAAGATGTGTATGTGTATCATTCTCTTCCTTAAATATCCAGCCAAGATTCTTGTGTGAAGCTAAGATGTGTATGTGTATCATTCTCTTCCTTAAATATCCAGCCAAGATTCTTGTGTGAAGCTAAGATGTGTATGTGCATCATTCTCTTCCTTAAATATCCACCCGAGATTCTTGTGTGAAGCTAAGATGTGTATGTGCATCATTCTCTTCCTTAAATATCCAGCCGAGATTCTTGTGTGAAGCTAAGATGTGTATGTGTATCATTCTCTTCCTTAAATATCCAGCCAAGATTCTTGTGTGAAGCTAAGATGTGTATGTGCATCATTCTCTTCCTTAAATATCCACCCGAGATTCTTGTGTGAAGCTAAGATGTGTATGTGCATCATTCTCTTCCTTAAATATCCAGCCAAGATTCTTGTGTGAAACCAAGATGTGTATGTGCATCATTCTCTTCCTTAAATATCCACCCGAGATTCTTGTGTGAAGCTAAGATGTGTATGTGCATCATTCTCTTCCTTAAATATCCAGCCAAGATTCTTGTGTGAAACCAAGATGTGTATGTGCATCATTCTCTTCCTTAAATATCCAGCCAAGATTCTTGTGTGAAGCTAAGATGTGTATGTGCATCATTCTCTTCCTTAAATATCCAGCCAAGATTCTTGTGTGAAACCAAGATATGTATGTGTATCATTCTCTTCCTTAAATATCCAGCCAAGATTCTTGTGTGAAACCAAGATATGTATGTGTATCATTCTCTTCCTTAAATATCCAGCCAAGATTCTTGTGTGAAACCAAGATATGTATGTGTATCATTCTCTTCCTTAAATATCCACCCGAGATTCTTGTGTGAAGCTAAGATGTGTATGTGCATCATTCTCTTCCTTAAATATCCAGCCAAGATTCTTGTGTGAAACCAAGATGTGTATGTGCATCATTCTCTTCCTTAAATATCCAGCCAAGATTCTTGTGTGAAGCTAAGATGTGTATGTGCATCATTCTCTTCCTTAAATATCCAGCCAAGATTCTTGTGTGAAACCAAGATATGTATGTGCATCATTCTCTTCCTTAAATATCCAGCCAAGATTCTTGTGTGAAGCTAAGATGTGTATGTGCATCATTCTCTTCCTTAAATATCCAGCCAAGATTCTTGTGTGAAACCAAGATATGTATGTGTATCATTCTCTTCCTTAAATATCCAGCCAAGATTCTTGTGTGAAGTAATTAAAAAAAACGACTTTCATTCTAATAATTAGGCCTTTACTTGTGGGTAGTTTATGAATGCTCAAGACTGTAACGTCATTATTTTGGTTTACACGCCGAACGAGATGACGTCAGTACTCTCTGAACAATTCAGGTACAAAAAATGTATCGAGAAATATGGAATATCTTGATATAGGTTAACCTTTCAAAAGGTTCCGCTTTTAAAGAACATAAGTGATTAATTAAACCTCTTTATTATTAAGTTCAACGCACAGAAACAAATCTTTAATGGATTGGTCTTCTAATTACTTGAGTAATGCCGTAACACAAAACTGACTAATGAGGTTAAGGTTTATTTCTAGTGTTTATTATCTCAGTTCGTTTCTGCCCTAAATCTGTTATGACGTATATATATCTAAAACGGTATACAATTTTTTTCTGGTAATATATAATTTTAAATAACTTGTATATATATATTTGTTCTATTTAACTGAAACATACATAAAATTAGAGCAGTTATTATTAACAAAAAGCAGTATTTTAAGAACTAATAACAGTAATTTCTAAAGTAATTTAGGTGACACAATTCTGCAGTTAAACTTCTCTATATTGGAATATTAAACACATTTTAATGTACCGAGTTTCATGACCAATATTTACCACCGTGGTACAATTATTGGGATATACCGTAGACCCCATTATGGATTACATATTGTAAAATAGGCCCCCGATATTGAATGAACTACAAGAAAATCAACAGAGAACACCCCAGTGTTTACATTACAGTGTCAATAGGACCCTATATACAGAATACAATAACCCTTCTTAACTAAAAAATAGAGTAGTTAAACTAAAAGCGTTATACACAATCATGTATTATGCCCTTCTTTACATGTTACGAAGACACACGATGTATTAAGCGTTACTGACTGAAACAAAATCACATACACTTAATGAAATATATACATTTTGATAACAGTTTAATAATTTATGTGTGTGTGTGTGTATCGAAAGCAAGAAATCGAAATCTGAAATTTCTCCAAAACCTTGGATAGCCCTGGAATTTCTTTGTACACTATTTAATAAGCAAACAGGAATATGACAGTGTAATTGCTGGCACGACCTGGTGGATCAGCCATTCGATTCGTGGCGGTAACGAGTATAACTTCTGACCCCTTCAGCCTTAAGGGAGTAATAATATGACGGTGAAAAGTAACCCGAGAGCTGACGGTGGATGGTATCTACTGCCTTCTCTCAGGCCCGGCACGGCCAAACGTGTTAAGGCGTGCGACTCGTAATCTGAGCGTCGCGGGTTCGCATCCCGGTCGCGCCAAACATGCTCGCCCTTTCAGCCGTGGAGGCGTTATAATGTGACGGTCAATCCCACTATTTGTTGGTAAAAGAGTAGCCCAAGAGTTGGCGGTGGGTGGTGATGACTAGCTGCCTTCCCTCTAGTCTTACACTGCTAAATTAGGGACGGCTAGCACAGATACCCCTCGAGTAGCTTTGTGCGAAATTCCAAAACAAACAAACAAACAAACAAAGCCTTCTCTCTTGTCTATCACTTCGAAACTAAGGACGATAAACGCAGATAGTTCTCGTTTTTTGTGTGATTTTCTTGTCTTGACAACATTATGCTGTTTATATAGAATGTTTATTACTATTTTTAGTAATACTTACAATCGTTAATAAGCAATTCTGAGTGAAAGTAAATAATAATATGTAATAATGGTCGTTCACACTACATTTCTTATATTCAGTTCCAACGAGGTTTTTCGCCCAACACCAGAACTATTCAGTTCAGTTAGGATACAACAAACATTGTGATTCCTGGTGAAGAGAAACCAACTTGAAGTAAAAATGTATTTCAAAACAGCTGGTGTGGGTGTTAAACTTTTATTAAAATAGAGTAGAGAACAATGTTTCGACCTTCCGAGGTCATCTTCAGGTTAACAAAGAGAGTTAACAATAGTTGCAAATTTACAATCTGGTATTCTAAATCAGGTCATTCTGATGCCTTGACTGGATATATCCGATGCGTTGAGATTTCTAAAAAGACCTTAGTGATATGTTGGAGCAAGGGGTGGCCTATTGTCAGCGTGTACACCAACTTACATCTAACTCTTTACCTGTTTTACAACGCACTGCATACTAACATAAAGTATTACCTGTTTTACAACGCACTGTATTACCAGTATATTACCATGTGGTAAATATTTAAACGATTTTTTTTCTCTAAATAAATCGTATCCAGAGGACAATCGTGTCTTTACCTTCAATTGTATCGTATCAATATGAAAGTATAAGACATTAAATCTGATATGATCTTGCTATCCGAATTTATGTTTTTTAGCCTTTATTTTGTGGAAGTTCTTCCACTAACCCTTCTTATACGTGTCCGACATATATATCTTATCACATATTCAGATTTTCACTTGTTAGCAAGTAAGGCCTATTTAACGTTTTTCTAACACAGAGGGCAACGTCTGAAGTTTTCACAATTTAACACACAAAGCTACCTCCACAGTTTTCACACTTTTAGTCCGTAAAGCCACTTCTACAGTTTTCACAATTTAACACACAAAGCTATCTCCACAGTTTTCACACTTTTAACACGTAAAGCCACTTCTACAGTTTTCACAATTTAACACATAAAGCTACCTCCACAGTTTTCACACTTTTAACACGTAAAGCCACTTCTACAGTTTTCATAATTTAACACACAAAGCTACCTCCACAGTTTTCACACTTTTAACACGAAAAGCCACTTCTACAGTTTTCACAATTTAACACACAAAGCTACCTCCACAGTTTTCACACTTTTAGTCCGTAAAGCCACTTCTACAGTTTTCACAATTTAACACACAAAGCTATCTCCACAGTTTTCACACTTTTAACACGTAAAGCCACTTCTACAGTTTTCACAATTTAACACATAAAGCTACCTCCACAGTTTTCACACTTTTAACACGTAAAGCCACTTCTACAGTTTTCACAATTTAACACACAAAGCTACCACCACAGTTTTCACACTTTTAACACGTATGACAACTTTTACAGTTTTCACATTTTTAACAAGTAAGGCAACTTTACAGTTTTCACACTTTAACAAGTAAGGCAACTTTACAGTTTTCACACTTTAACAAGTAAGGCAACTTTACAGTTTTCACACTTTAACAAATTAGGCAACTTTACAGTTTTCACACTTTAACAAGTAAGACAACTTTACAGACTTTAACAAGTAAGGTAACTTTACAGTTTTCACACTTTAACAAGTAAGGCAACTTTATAGTTTTCACACTTTAACAAGTAAGGCAACTTTACAGTTTTCACACTTTAACAAGTAAGGCAACTTTACAGTTTTCACACTTTAACAAGTTATGCAACTTTACAGTTTCACACTTTAACAAGTAAGACAACTTTGCAGTTTTCACACTTTAACAAATTAGGCAACTTTACAGTTTTCACACTTTAACAAGTAAGGCAACTTTACAGTTTTCACACTTTAACAAGTTAGGCAACTTTACAGTTTTCACACTTTAACAAGTAAGGCAACTTTACAGTTTTCACACTTTTAATACGTAGGGCACCTTCTGCAGTTTTTATACTTTTAACAAGTAAGGCCACCTCTGCAGTTTTCACACTTTAACGCTTCAGGATGCTTACTAGCACTTCTTCAGTTCTAGTTGGTGTGAAACAATATGACAGTTGTATTTTATATTCTAAAGTAGCGACCATAATGGCTGCCTCTCGAAATGGTTTGGTTTTACTTCAGACATTTCGCGAAAGTTCCGAAAGAAGCGTATCTTAAATATTCAAATTTACATGTTTTCAAAATCAGATTGTGACATAATGTGTTTATGATAAATTACAGATCTGTTGTGATAGAATTATGAAAATTAAGCGGGCATTAATCTGTAAATATTTCATTATCATCTAGTATAACACAAGATGTCATAGTATCACACATGTAACACAAACGTCTAGTATTTCTAGTGTAACAAAAGATGTCCTTCAATATCACACGTGTAATACAAAAACATTTATTACCTCTAGTATGACGCAAACTGTCTTACAATATCACACTTGTAACACAAAAAACATCTACTACCACTAGTATAACACAATATATCATTTAATGTCACACGTGTAACACAAAAACATCTAGTAACTCTAGTATAGCACGAGATGTCCTTCAATATCATACGTGTAACACAAAAAGATCTAGTATCTCTAGTATAACACAAGATGTTCTTCAATATCACACGTGTAACACAAAAACATCCAGTACTTCTAGAATAACACAAACTGTCTTACAATAGCACACTTGTAACACAAAAACATCTACTACCACGAGTATAACAAAGATATCATTCAATATCACACGTGTAACACAAAATATCTAGTAACTCTAGTATAGCACAAGATGTCCTTCAATATCACACGTATAACACAAAAACATTAAGAACCACTAGTATAACACAAGATGTCATTCAATATCATACGTGTAACACAAAAACATCTAGTACTTCCAGTATAACACAAGATGTCATTTAGTATCACACATGTAACACAAAAACGTCTAGTATTTCTTGTGTAACAAAAGCTGTCCTTCAATATCACATTTGTAAAAAAAATATCTAGTACTTCTACTATAACACAACGTGTTCATCAGTATCACACGTGTAACACAAACATCTGGTACCTCTAGTATAACAAAAGATGTCCTTTAATATCACTTGTGTAACATAAAAACATCTATTACAACTAGTGTAATACAAGATGTCCTTCAGTATTACACATGTAACAAGAAAACATCTAGTACCTCTAGTATACCACAAGATGTCCTTCAGTATCATATGTTTAACACAAAAACATCTACTACCTATAGTATAACACAAAATGTTTTTGTTATCACACATATAACACAAAATGTTCTTTGTTATCACATGTGCAACACAAAATATTCTTCACAACTTTGTATAACTCAAGAAATTCTTCAGTACTGCAGTGTAACACAATAAAATTCTGATATTTATAACACCAGATAACGTCCGTTGTGATATTTATAACACAAGATGACTTCCATTGTGATATTCATAAACCGGAAAATGTCCACTGTCAAACAACAATAGAACATTGACCATTGCCCACGACTAAATATCTTACGTGAAAATAAGAGAAATTTTCTGTTTTAGTTTTAAAAACGTTTCGAGGGTTAAACAATTACCAGAATGCGTGTGGGTTGTTTGGTAAACAATATGGAATAGTCAATGACCACAATACTTGAAATTATTTCAGGCAAGATTAGAGCAAATTGATCTACGAAGCATTTTTTTTCTTTTCATTAGCTATATTTTTGTGCTCCATTGATATCAAGTGTGTTGCCCGTGTTGTTCAGGTTAACCTGAAGATGACCTAAGAAGGTCGAAACGTTGTTCTGTACTTTATCTTAATTAAAGTTTTAATACCTCTACCAACCGTCTTGAGGATACATTTTTAATCTCTGAGCCCTTGGGCGTGGTCAAGTACATCAATCGAAAGGGTTTGACCTCCTGAATCCAATGATGTAATTGAATTTCAAAGCAGCCAAGAGATGATGGAGCTGCGACCTAAAAGTTTGCACTTGAAAAACTCGGAGCCGTCGCTAATAAGCAGCTAAAAAAACGAGAGAGAAAACTTATCAAGAGAGAATGTACTAGAACGATCTAGACATTACAATAAAACGGTTGATTTTACAAAAGATAAAACTAGCTTTAAGTTTCAGTTTTGTACGTTTAATTAACATCGGTGAAATTCATCTCATGTTCTCAAGTTTCGCTGCTTAATTAGTCGGGTTTATTCTGGACTTCATTAATATCAGCAAGTTTTTAATTAAGTTTATCGTGTGGTTTTATGAAGAGATATTAGATACCTTTCTCAAAGACATAGGTTGGGTGTTGTAGAGTTGAATTTCTTAACACTAATTTATGTTACTATTTGAAATGTATTTTAAATTTATTATGAAAAGGCGAGTATCAGCATATGATTTCACGATACTATTTTTGTTTTATGATGACATGTTCAGATTTACTATTTTTCCAACTGTTTTCAAAACATTTTTTATTAATGATTTACAAAAAGTATCAGCTTCTTCTCCCATACCTCGGAAGATCTGTTTATTCGCAATGAAGCACAAAGTTACAAAAAGGGCAACTGGTGCTCTGCTTATCACGGGTATCGAAACACGTTGCTCTGCCTATCACGGGTATCGAAACACGTTGCTCTGCTTATCACGGGTATCGAAACACGTTGCTCTGCCTATCACGGGTATCGAAACACGTTGCTCTGCTTATCACGGGTATCGAAACACGTTGCTCTGCTTATCACGGGTATCGAAACACGTTGCTCTGCTTATCACGGGTATCGAAACACGTTGCTCTACCTATCACGGGTATCAAAACACGTTGCTCTGCTTATCACGGGTATCGAAACACGTTGCTCTGCCTATCACGGGTATCGAAACACGTTGCTCTGCTTATCACGGGTATCGAAACACGTTGCTCTGCCTATCACGGGTATCGAAACACGTTGCTCTGCTTATCACGGGTATCGAAACACGTTGCTCTACCTATCACGGGTATCGAAACACGTTGCTCTGCTTATCACGGGTATCGAAACACGTACCGCTGTTCCACTGGGGGGAAGGCTTTAAAATAAATGGTAAGAAGTTAATCTTACTGCTCTGTATTTTGCTAAGCAATCGTATCCGTATATTGTGGCACCTTCCTAAGCCAAATCACATTAATCATAGTTTCCTTATATTGTGGCACTTTGGTAAGCTACATTAAACAGAGTTTCCACATATTGTGGCACATTGGTAAGCTACATTAAACAGAGTTTCCACATATTGTGGCACTTTGGTAAGCTACATTAAACAGAGTTTCCACATATTGTGGCACTTTGGTAAGCTACATTAAACAGAGTTTCCACATATTGTGGCACATTGGTAAGCCAAAACGCATTAAGAATAATTTTTATATATTGTGGGTTTTTGATAAGCCACAACATATTAAGAATGGTTTCCACTTATTGTGGCACTTTGGTAAGCAACAACATATTAAGCAAAGTTTCCATATATTGTCGTACTTTGGTAAGCCTCATTAAGTGTAATTTAAGCTTCTAAGTGTAATTTACCGAACATTATTGGTCAGCGTTTGTTACTCATTAGATGTTTTTAAATACAAGCTTACACGTTGATTAAAATAAAAATATATTCCTTATTATTTATCTGAAGTGTAAAGGTCAGATTTTATAAACATTTATCAAAACAATTGTCTTCCCCACCATAGCAATTAACTACATCGATTGTCAAAATGTCACGTAGTTTTTGCCAAGTATAAAGCTTTAAAAACTACAACTTAAGTGCTAAAACGAATCAAGTGTATTACAAAGTGATATTTGATAAAAATATTTTCGTCTTTTAAAAGGGTCAAATATTTTATGAAGAACAGTGTTAGTAGTCATTCGGGTTGTTGCTGCACTTTGTTATAACATGTATGGCATGAGCCAGATTATTTTTATTCATTCTCAATGGATGGGAAACACACTACCACTCAAGGTTATGTCTACTTTTTACATGTTGCATGGCAGTAATGTTAACTGTAATGTGTTTCAGACTAACCAAATCATGCTACTCCAAACATCAGCTCCTAATATTTGTGCAGACAGCTGTAATATCACTAAACATTATGTGGAATAAGTGATTGATCAAGCAGATCTTTTGTGTTAATGTTCACAGTTACTGTATATTTACACAGATTCAGTTCGGTTGGTGGTTCTACGGACTTCTGTAAAGTGTATCTATATTATTGGTATGCGACATGATTTATTCACCATTTTACGAAAATTATAGATCTGATTACTCAACAACTTTCAATGTGCTTTCTGAGGGAGAGATATATTGATGTAACTTAAGTAACCTTGTCTTCTGCGATGTGGTGTTTATAGTATCGATAGTTCTTGTGTCATGTCAGTTACTCTTTCAAGAATTGTTTGAACTTGAACCATCTAATGTAATATTTCTATTGAGAATCACAATACCACATGAAAAACAAAAACACGTTCATGTGAACCCACTTACATAGATTATCTGTGGAATTATTCACTGATGATTGGAGCACTAAATGTCGGGATTATTTGTGTAGGCGTTTTTAACTTTATAGTTATTAAATTGATTTATGTTGTACCAACAACAAAGAATAATACAAGAGATGTTATTTATAATAAAAACATGAGAAATTGATCCTTTGTCTAAGTAAGAGATTTAATTGGAACCTCGCTCTATAAGCCCTCCAACTTACCGCTGAATCAACCGGCAGAGGGCGGATGACAGTGCAGTACAGTATTTCTACCAGATAATTATAATCATTTCCAGGTTCCTTAAAAACTCTGCTAGACAAGTAAAGCAGTTTTTCCTGCTTATTATAAGGTTTACTAAAGATGTTTCATATTATTTTATGCTGTTGTCTCTATTTAACCACGTTCTTATACCATTTGAAATATTTTCAGATCTTAGATAAATACAGCAGTCAAAGACGTTTCAGTTACGTTCAGCCTCTTCAGCACAAATTTTGCAATAGAAATGATATAAGTATGTGGAATATATCAAAACGACTGGAGAGCCAGCCACGTGCAGCTCTACACGAGCTAACCTTGGGCCAAGAAAAACTCAAAATAAAGTAAACGTTTACATTTATCTGTCTCTAAAATTCTTACTATCTACTTAGATGCGACGATATTTTTTTATTGACGAATTCTAATTCTTTAACAGATAAACAATTATACATTATCATGTTTGATACTTATTTTAAAAAATCGTATTAAACGTTTTGACTGACAATTTGAACAACAATAATACTGTGAACATGATAACTAGGTGTGAAATTCTGGATTCTTGGAAATAACAATTCTTCCGAACATTCTTCCGAATTTTTTGATGCTGTTCATTTATTGGTAAGCACAGAAGTAGGCCCATGTTTCTCTGGCCCATGGTGGATATTAAAACCCAATACTCTTACATTAAGGGGAAGAAGTTTGTTTAACGCAAAGTTAATCAACGGGATGACTGAATTATGTCTACCCCGGATGATAGAACCCGGAATGTTAATGTTATAAGTTCGGGGAGTTACAGCTGACCCACTGAGAGAAAACTTTTCGAGTTGTGACTGTAGATAATCTTGTTTGAGTTGTGACTGTAGAAAATCTTGTTTGAGTTGTGACTGTAGATAAACTTGTTTGAGTTGTGACTGTGGATAAATCTGTTTGAGTTGTGACTGTACATAAACTTTACTTAAACAATTTTTTGAACACAATTTTGAAAGCATTTAATTATTGGGCCTGGTTATAACTTTTTAAGATAAGTCGACACTGAAAGGTTTGGAATTGTGGCTGTAAAAACACTTCGTTCTGTTTTAGTAACTAAAGCACAATTATACCCACATGGCTACAAACATGTCTGTAAAAACACTTCGTTCTGTTTTAGTAACTGAACAACAATTATACCCACATGGCTACGAACCTGTCTGCAAAAACACTTCGTTCTGTTTTAGTAACTGAACCACAATTATACCCACATGGCTACGAACCTGTCTGTAAAAACACTTCGTTCTGTTTTAGTAACTAAACCACAATTATACCCACATGGCTTCGAACATGTCTGTAAAAACACTTCGTTCTGTTTTAGTAACTAAACCACAGTTATACCCTCATGACTACGAACATGTCTGTAAAAACACTTCGTTTTGTTTTAGTAACTAAACCACAATTATGCCCACATGGCTACGAACATGTCTGTAAAAACACTTCGTTTTGTTTTAGTAACTAAACCACAATTATGCCCACATGGCTACGAACATGTCTGTAAAAACACTTCGTTCTGTTTTAGTAACTGAACCACAATTATATCCACAGTCAACAAACATGTCTGATATCCTCACTGCTTCCAGATTAAACATGTCTCCCCGCTAGTACAGCGGTAAGTCTAGGGATTTACTACGCTAAATTGAAGTGTTCAATTCATTTCGGTGGACACAGTAAATAGCGCGATGTGGCTTTGCTATAAGAAAACACACACAGATTAAACATAATGATGATGTTAGAACGTTGTTATCCGTTTAGAACAAAATATTAATGAACATCATAAAAACGCAAGATATTTCTACACGCGTTTCTACAGAACAGCCTTTTAAGACCAAATATAAACAAGACTGTAATTGTTCATGAATATACTCGTGCAAATTCAAAGTATTCGGTGAAAAGATGTTGTTTGTATCATAAAATATCCTTAAAACTAAACAACAGTTGAAGCAATGTTATGTTTGTTTGTTTTTGAATTTCGCACAAAGCTACTCGAAGGCTATCTGTGCTGGCCGTCCCTAATTTAGCAGTGTAAGACTAGAGGGTTTGTTTGTTTTTTGAATTTCGCACAAAGCTACTCGAGGGCTATCTGTGCTAGTCCCTAATTTAGCAGTGTAAGACTAGAGAGAAGGCAGCTAGTCATCACCACCCACCGCCAACTCTTGGGCTACTCTTTTACCACCAACGAATAGTGGGATTGACCGTCACATTATAACTCCCCCACGGCTGAGAGGGCGAGCATGTTTAGCGCGACGCTGGCGCGAACCCGCGACCCTCGGATTACAAGTCGCACGCCTTACGCGCTTAACCATGTTTGGCCTAAGACTAGAGGGAAGGCAGCTACCGTGTTCAAGAATATAAAACTGTCCTTTACAAAGTAACCTGTCTTGGTATAGTAGTTTTTTTGTAATATACAGTTTGTTTGTGTTTCGAATTTCGAGCAAAACGACACGAGGACTATCTGTACTAGCCATCCCTAATTTAGCAATGTAAGACTAGAGGGAAGGCAGCTAGTCATCACCACCCACCGCCAACTCTTGGGCTACTCTTTTACCAACGAATAATGGGATTGACCGTCACATTATAACACCCCCACGGCTGAAAGGGCGAGCATGTTTGAAGCGATGGGGATGCGAACCCGCGACCCTCAGCTTACGAGTCGCTCGCCTTAACACGCTTGGCCATGCCGGACCATCAATGTTATGATTATTACTACTGCTCGGCAGGATACCAGTGTTTTCACCTCTGCTTCAGTTTAATGGGTTTAATACGAATATAAAAGCTAATCCTATGGGACATGTTTTCCTGAGCTGACTACAAAGTAAATAGAAATGTTAGATATTCAGTGAACAATTCAGTTCAAGTTTTTATTATATTATTTGAAAGTCGACTTAGATAATTACTTGTTGTTCTTTACGTGACATGATATTAAATGGCGGAAACTTTTACAAAATAGGTTCAGGATTTGATTGTATGTATTTTTATTAATTTTAATTTCCATGCATCACATGTAGAAAATTGAAATAAGTTTAGAATATTATTAAGATTATCTAGTTGATAAGAATATGAAATACCAAAAAGAGGGTTACTTCATTCGTTAAGTTACTTTAAAGAATTGTGTCTAAATTATATCGATTGTCTCAGATGTTTAAAGATTAGACAGACCGATTAAGGTAACTTTATTTATATGTTATTTATTTGAAATATTTTAATATACAATAATCTTTTAGCTATTCTAAAAGATCTACCGGTCGCTTAACCTTGTTTTTTATCCATTATTAGAATTGCATTGTAATAGAATATGTACTTTAGGTTGAAACTGATGGACAAGAGCTTATAATATTGTCTCAATGATAGGTGATAAGTTCGAAAAAATAAGAATTTTTTCTTTTGTTATTTCTAACAATTCTAAGTGCCTTGCAATAAATATAAACTAATATTTTCATTCGTGAAGTTTCCTTTTATTTATATTGTTTACTACAAGTACATTAATTACTGAACATCATGGACTACAACAAATACTTTAACTAGTGTACGTCATGGACTACAACAAATACTTTAACTAGTGTACGTCATGGACTACTGGATGTACTTTAACTAGTGTACGTCATGGACTACTAGATGTATTTTAACTAGTGTACGTCATGGACTACAACAAATACTTTAACTAGTGTACGTTATGGACTACTAGATGTACTTTAACTGCTGTATATTATGGACTACAACAAATACTTTATCTAGTGTACGTCATGGATTACAACAAATACTTTAACTAGTGTACGTCATGGACCACAACAAATACTTTAACTAGTGTACGTCATGGACCACAACAAATACTTTAACTAGTGTACGTTATGGACTACTAGATGTACTTTAACTAGTGTACGTTATGGACTACTAGATGTACTTTAACTAGTGTACGTTATGGACTACTAGATGTACTTTAACTAGTGTACGTCATGGACTACTAGATGTACTTTAACTAGTGTACATCATGGACTACTAGATGTACTTTAACTAGTGTACGTCATGGACTACAACAATACTTTAACTAGTGTACGTCATGGACTACTAGATGTACTTTAACTAGTGTACGTCATGGACTACTAGATTACTTTAACTAGTGTACGTCATGGACTACTAGATGTACTTTAACTAATGTACATTTTGTTTCAATTGTATGTACTTTATTTAATGTACTTCGAGTATTACTGCATTTGGGAAGAGGGTTATAAAAATATAAGACTGGCTTTAACTGTCCTGTCGCCATGAATGGACACAGAAGCCCAACGAGATGTTGGAGTTGAAAAGATAGTCTGGTTTCCAACAAAGTAATTTTAGAAAATTTTGGCCAAACAAGATGACAAACGAGGAATTACAAAGAACGTCGTATGAACTGGTTGGTTTGGTTGTATCGGGGAACAAAGGTTGACAAGAAAGGTTGAGAGATGTCATTGTATGACAAAGGATCGAGTGGAAGGCCAATAAGATGGTGAAAAGATGGAGTGAAGGCTAGTCAGACTGAAGGACTCATCTCTGAATTGTCAGAGGAATATGGAAAAGTGGCTGAGTGTGTAGATAACTGTCTAAATGACAAAATAGTGCACTTCCTATATTAACAGCTTCGTGCACTGTCTTAATGTAAACTTTTTAAATCTATTTCTTGCCTTGTTGATCTCTTGTATAAATGATACATAATCTGTGATACTAAAAACCAAGTTTATTGTTAACAAAAACCAGTAGAAGATCCTCGTGGACCGAATGGCTTAACCTTTAACATTTCTTCGTAGCGCATCAAATATCGATGTTACATTGCTAAAAGTTCTTTACAAATGTAGGTAAGCTTAGAGTTACAGTTCGAGATGTGTTTGAACTCAGAGTTAAATTTAGAAATTTGGGTAAATTTAGGGTTGTAATGAAAATGAATTTATAAGTACGGTTAGGGATTGGATAGTGATATTTTAAGTAAATTTAGGGTTGTAATGAAAAATGAATTTATAAGTAGGGTTAGGGATTGGATAGTGATATTTTAATCACAAATGCTTGACAACTTCACTATTCGTCATCAAATTCCTGTACTCTGATTGCTTATTTCTGCCTTCATACCCACGTGGTTTAAGATGTCCATTTTCAGAACCTTTACGTGACGCAAATACTCGTGAGTAAAATAAACGTGCGTTGGAACACAATCTCCATACTTAGTTTTACACTGTATTTATTAACTAGATAAACATATCTGAATTAAGCAAAGTCATTACTGTTTCTAAGAAACAGAATTCTGAGTGCCCGGATGTTTTCATAAACTTCATATAGTGGCGGCCTTTCTACATACGTTTACATTTTCTAATCATTATAAAGTATGTTTTGTTATGATGAGATTGTTTGTTTACTCTACGGACAAAGTTGCACAAAGGGCTTTAGGCCACTAGACATTAAACCACGGATTTATTATAAAGTATGTTTTATTGTGATGACATTGTAAACTTGTTGCTGTCATTTAAAGATGACATTATAGTTAACATTGCATATAAATATGACTCGATCTCAAAACATATTTATCCATAATCATCTATTGTGATGTGTATTCCATCAAATTGTTTCATTATTTATCTTACTCCAGGTGGAACTGTTGTTACACTTAGAACTGTCTGATACGGTTTTTCAAGCACGCCTTCTAGGAAGGGGTGGAAATCATTACTGGGTGTCTGTAGTACTGACCAGTGTGATTCTTATTCCATAACGGAAACGTCTCTTCTATAGCAGCGGAAAAACAGTTTGTTGATAAGGTTAACTGTTTCCGCGGTCAACATCCTCTTAACACTCAAAAAACTGTTGGTGTCAGCAGTTGATCCCTGGATCACTTGTTCAGTTTCTTATAATACCCCTTATTCATAATGTGTTAACTTATCTCTCGTCATGTTAATAAAGACTTTGATTAAAGTGTAATATTGTTAATAACAGAAGACTGAAGTAATCACGCCATGAATCATGCAGGTGGGTAAAACATTTCTAACTGTATATCAAGCTATGGCTCACCAGTAATTATGAAGGTGAGCGGAACATTTCTAACTGTAAATAAAGCTATGGCTAAGCAGTAATTATGTAGGTGAGTGGAACATTTCTAACTGTATATCAAGCTATGGCTCACCAATAATTATGTAGGTGGGTAAAACATTTCTAACTGTATATCAAGCTATGGCTCGCCAGTAATTATGAAGGTGAGCGGAACATTTCTAACTGTAAATAAAGCTATGGCTAAGCAGTAATTATGTAGGTGAGTGGAACATTTCTAACTGTATATCAAGCTATGGCTCACCAATAATTATGTAGGTGGGTAAAACATTTCTAACTGTATATCAAGCTATGGCTCGCCAGTAATTATGAAGGTGAGTGGAACACTTCTAACTGTAAATCAAGCTATGGCTAAGCAGTAATTATGTAGGTGAGTGGAACATTTCTAACTGTAAATTAAGCTATGGCTCAGCAATAATTATATTGGTGAGTGGAACATTTCTAACTGTATATCAAGCTATGGCTCAGTAGTAATTATGTAGGTAAGTGAAACATTTCTAACTGTATATCACGCTATGGCTCAGTAGTAATTATGTAGGTAAGTGAAACATTTCTAACTGTAAATCAAGCTATTACTCAGAAATAATTATGTAGGTGAGTGGAACATTTCTAACTGTGTTGATAAGCCATAGCTCTGCGATTAAACAGTTTCTAGCCCAACTAACTAATACAATAAAGATATTCTATGTTGAACATGGTCACCTAAAATTATGTGGTTGTTAATATGTTTTCTTAGCCTAAAACTCTTTCCATAGTTTGAAACTGACAGGATCAAGATTGGCATGCGTTTTGTGGTGGGTCAGGAAGTTTTCCTATTTTATCTAACCAAATGATACTAAGGGGGTTAAAACGCAGAAGAAGAATCACCCAGGATTGACAGGAGGTCAGAAGTGGGTTTTTAGAGTCACTGAACCAAAACTTGATTTTGGATTATGTATTTCTGGACCTCATCGGGATCCCAGGGTCATCATATTTTAAACTGTGTTCATATCTCTGACTCACAAAGTAGCAGAACCAAACAGAGTGCATGTGCTCGGGAATCACGAAGGTGTCATAATGAGTTTTGTTTTTGGGTACAGATCAGCTGACCTCTTGTGGTAGCTTTTAAAATAATTGTGACTTTTAGAGGAGCTTCACAGAAGCGCGAGTACAAAAACAGACAACGTTGCACAAAGAAATCAACCATACAAATATTTTCCTTTCTTAAACTTTATCTTTGTATCATATATTTATATGGCTAACCAATGTATTCTTATTTCTTTGTTTCACACATATAAAATGGGTTGAGATTGGATAACATTACATTTTTGTTTTTGTTGCAGTTTTTAGCAACACAAAACTTTCATGCAATAAAAACATATTCCTCTGTTTACATAAAGCTTTTGTATTAAATGCGTTTAGAATTATACAATTGATGCATAAAATATATGTTACTGTGTATAGGATTAAAAACTATGAATTATTTCTATATAACAACACACATTGATTTAAACTAATTACAACACACATTGATTTAAACTGATTACAATACACATTGATTTAAACTGATTACAATACACATTGATTTAAACTGATTACAATACACATTGACTTAAACTAATTACAATACACATTGATTTAAACTGATTACAATACACATTGATTTAAACTAATTACAATACACATTGATTTAAACTGATTACAATACACATTGATTTAAACTAATTACAATACACATTGATTTAAACTGATTACAATGCACATTGATTTAAACTGATTACAATGCACATTGATTTAAACTGATTACAATACACATTGATTTAAACTGATTACAATACACATTAATTTAAACTAATTACAATACACATTGATTTAAACTAATTACAATACACATTGATTTAAACTGATTACAATACACATTGATTTAAATTCCTATTCCAAGATCTACACGTTCTCTATCCAAATCAGTTTCTACACGTATATGTTTGTTTTGGGATATTACCAATTTATTTATATTCTGTTTTACTTCCTCAATAAGGTGAAAAAACAATAGTCATATAATTTCTTCTTTGAAATATTTTTCTCTTAATTTAAAATAGGTGTGAAGTAGCTGCTTTTATTGTGACCTCAGATACACAAGAAAAAGTAGATTCCAACATTAGGAGAAGCTGTGGAAATTGTCCAAATATCGGTTTCTATGTATACAGTAAAGGGTAGTGTAATTTGACCTTTGCATCCGCTAACTTGGCAAGACTCATTACCATCGCTCTGGTTAGTTTACACCTAAAAACTAATAATTTTTGTCTACGTATGAATACTGTTAGGTAAACTACGAATACGTTTCTTTTTCTCAGCAATCTTTGTCGTATTTCATACAAAAGTGGTTGACAAACATATTTAAGTCCCTTTAAGCATATCAAATTTACTACTGAAAAAAAGAACGAATAGAAAGACAAACTCCAAATGCAGCAATTTTTTTTTCCATTTTTGTTGTTTATTTTCCTTCATCCATAGCAGATATAACGATTCTTAATATGATTTGTTATTTTGAAGGATTCGTACCAAAGTAATCAGAAGAGGCTATAAACAGGGCTTCCTAGACTATTAAGTTATTAATATTTTCTAAAGTTCTTATGTTATCTTAGGCCTTTAAGTAATTAGGCCTATTCTAGAGGTTATAAAGAGTAATTAATGACGGAAATTATTAGCAAAATACTTAAACAAAACATATTGCCACAGTAGTCAAGTCAGGGAACATTCCCTTGTTCAGAATAATATTTATCAGTTTGCATATCTGTGTTTCTGGTTCTACTTTGTTATTTCAGCAATGAGTAAAACAACAATCATGTCAATACCGTAAGAATGATTATTTTTTTTTAATGTAAACAAATAGGAAACTGGTTTTTCAAAGTGCTGTCAGAGTTATTAGGTTTATTCAAAAAAGGTGAAGCGTTTAGAACAGCTGTGCAGGTATTCAAACCTTAATCCTGTACATAGATAGAATCACGGAATTACTCAGGCTTTCTATCGAGTCACGTATTGTAATAATATTTATATACTTAGCGCATTTCCACTGCTGTTTCTCTTTAAAATACAGCACTTTCATCTCAGTACAAACAATCAGTCGTCAATATGTTAATAAACACAAAATCATATCATTTTGATGAAACTAGGTGTATTGTGTGAAGACAAGCTACGCCACAAATGATCTTCCGTTAGATAGAAATATACACAAATATTTTAGAAGGCTGCTTATGACACCAATGACTGCTGATTGCATAACATAAATGTTAAACATCACCAGTTTATTACCGGTGGACTCAGTAGGGAGTCCAAAACAAGGATAGGAGTTGGTTTGTTAAATAGGCACACACTCCATGCAGATGACAGAAAAGAAAATGTGGTTCAGTTATACAGGTGACAACTCAGTTCACTTGTACTTTTGTAGAGATTACCAAAACTGGCAGCACTCTACGTTCTTCGTTCATTTACCAATGAGTGGTGAATTCGTGGACACCATCACTGAACATCACCTTAGATCTAGTAACACACAATCACTAAATATTGCTTTAGTTTCAGTAAACCACCATCACTGAACATCACTTTAGTTCCAGTAACACACCATCACTGAACATTACTTCAGTTTCACTAACACACCATCACTGAACATTAATTTAGTTTCACTAACACACCATCACTAAACATCACTTTAGTTCCAGTAACACACCATCACTAAACATTACTTTAGTTTCAGTAAACCACCATCACTGAACATTACTTCAGTTTCACTAACACACCATCACTGAACATTAATTTAGTTTCAGTAACACACCATCACTAAACATCACTTTAGTTTCATTTACACACCATCACAAAACATTACTTCAGTTTCAGTGAACCATCATCACTGAACATTACTTCAGTTTCACTAACACACCATCACTGAACATTAATTTAGTTTCAGTAACACACCATCACTAAACATCACTTTAGTTTCATTTACACACCATCACAAAACATTACTTCAGTTTCAGTAAACCATCATCACTGAACATCACTTTAGTTTCACTAACACACCATCACTGAACATCACTTTAGTTCCAGTAACGCACCATCACTAAACATTACATTAGTTTCACTAACACACCATTACTAAACATTACTTTAGTTCCACTAACACTCCGTCACTGAACATTACTTTAGTTCCAGTAACACATCATCACTGAACATCACTTTAGTTCCAGTAACACACCATCACTGAACACTACTTTAGTTCCAGTAACACACCATCACTGAACATTATTTTGGTTCCAGATATTCCTACTGTGAGGGATTTAAAACATGTTTCTAGAGCATGACACTAATGTACGTGTTCCTACAATATGACACTAAACTATATGTTTGTACTATATGGCAGCAAACTACATGTTTTTACAGTATGGAACTGACATAAATGTTTCCACAGGGTGCTTCTAAGCTAGATGTTCCCATTGTATGTAAGTAAACAATGTGTTCCTACAGTATGGTACTGAACCACATGTTTCTAATGTGTGACACTAAACTAGATTTTCCCATTGTATGACACCAAATTAGATGTTACTACAGTATGCCACTAAACTGTATGTTCCTAGTGTATGATACTAAACTACATGTTCCCACAGTATGTCACTAAACTATACATTCCTGTCTGACATATTGATAATCTGTTATTTTGTCTTCAGACAAGCTGTATTTTCCTTACAGAGTATTTTAAACATTAATCAGATGAATCTTATAAGTGGGAATTCTACTTGTAGTTGTTATTATTTAAAATGAATAGGTTATAATTTTCGAACTTCTAAAGATATATGTCATTACCAAATAAACCAATGTTGCTATCCGAAGATTTAAGTATTATTTTCCATGGATTTAGGAGTACCTTCACATATAACCAAGTATTTTGTTCTTTCAGTTTAAACTTTAGGAACTACTTGTTAATTAACACAAGTTTCATTTTTTATAACTTTAGGAACTTGTCAATTAACACTCATTTTATTTGCTGTTACTTTGGGAACTCCTTATCAGTTAACACAGATCTAATTCTTTTGTAACTTCATTAACTGCTTGTCGGTTAACACAGGTTTGATTTTGTGTAACCTCAGGAACTCCTTGTCACTTAACACAGGTTTCAATTTGTGTAACCTCAGGAACTCCTTGTCACTTAACACAGGTTTTATTTTGTGTAACCTCAGGAATTCCTTGTCAGTTAACACAGGTTTTATTTTGTGTAACCTCAGGAACTCTTTGTCAGTTAACACAGGTTTTATTTTGTGTAACTTCAGGAACTCCTTGCCACTTAACACAGGTTTGATTTTGTGTAACCTCAGGAACTCCTTGTCACTTAACACAGGTTTAATTTTGTGTAACCTCAGGAACTCCTTGTCAGTTAACACAGGTTATATTTTGTGTAACCTTAAAAACTCCTTGTCAGTTAACACAAGTTTGATTTTTTGTAACTTCAGGAACTCCTTGTCAGTTAACACAGGTTTAATTTTCTGTAACTTCAGGAACTCCTTGTCGGTTAACACAGGTTTAATTTTCTGTAACTTCAGGAACTCCTTGTCAGTTAAAACAGGATCTGTTTTTCACAAATTTATGTAACTTTATGAGTTTTTGTGAGACTGCTAATGTTTATAGTTCTGCATTTTAAGAACGTTTTCTTAAGTTCGCGTGGATTTTCTTTTTTTTTTCCAGAGTTACTAAGACCACTTTACGTAAAGTAAAAATAGATGCTTAGAAACTTAGAAAATAGACATTTTTATATTGTCATTTCAGTCTATGCTTAAAACTTTTGTGCACGGATGTATGTATTTTTGAAACTGAAAAATAATTTTTAAATTGAAAACTGCTGAAAGAACCGGAATGATTGGGGGTTTTCATTATGAAATCAGAGTATAGATTCCTCTGTTCAACTTAGCACAGGTAATCCATTGCTGAGTTTTATGGTTGTAAATAATGTGCCGCGATGTGACACAAGTAAATCTAATTACAACTCTAAAATCCGGGGATCTTTTTTTTTAAGTTCTGTGTTCGACTCCCCTTGAAGAACAGAGTAGATAGCTCGATGTGGTTTTGCTATAGAAAAAGGAAAACTTACATAAACAACATTTCTTTTCCATCGCAGACAGCTGAATTAGACATGTTATATAATTAATTTCCACATTCGTTCAATGAAGATTTTTTTTTCAAGTTTCGTAATAAATAATATGGGAAAAGGTTGATAATTTCACAGAAATATGACATCTTCCTGAAACCAAGTATCAGTCAGTGGGTGATTTATGCTCAGTGTTAAAGAATGGCCTTCAATAATCAGTAGGTGTTGGGAGGTTTTCGGTGAGAACGTGTCTTTACTGTCTTAAAACTCCAGGTAATGAGAAGGAGACCTTTATGGAAGGTGACCTTAGGGAGGGCAGGGTTTTAAAAACGTTCAGCGCGGACGTCAGCAGCCGTTTTCTTGCCAAGGTCAACAGTTGTGGGTGTCCAGCGATTAATGAGCATAAATGAATATCAGCGAGGTGTTCATCGACAAATTTGTTGAGAAATAGCTTTGTATGTTTACCCAAGATACCCACTCTCGATTCTAGATAATGGGACACAGACATTTCACAGTAACTATATCAACTATATAATGTGATGTTTTTAATGATGTAATCGTCTCTTCAACAACTACTATATTAACACTTGTAACTAAGCGTCGTTAATACCCTGTTTTAAATATATCACATCATAATTACGTTTTATCAGAAAGATGCTGTTAGCTGTTCATGACTAGCATATCACCTTTTATAACTAGGCTTGATCAGAACTATGTTATTAACTCTTCATGACTACTATATTATCTTCTGTAACCAGGCTTCATCAGAACTACGTTATTAACTCTTCATGACTACTATATTATCCTCTGTAACTAGGCTTCATAAGAACTACGTTATTAACTCTTCATGACTACTATATTATCCTCTGTAACTAGGTTTCATCAGAACTATGTCATTAACTCTTCATGACTACTATATTATCCTCTGTAACTAGGCTTCATCAGAACTACGTTATTAACTCTTCATGATTATTATATTATCTTCTGTAACCAGGCTTCATCAGAACTACGTTATTAACTCTTCATGACTACTATATTATCCTCTGTAACTAGGCTTCATCAGAACTATGTTATTAACTCTTCATGACTACTATATTATCCTATCCTAAAACCTATCCCAAGGACAATACTAACATGAATTTAAAAACAAAAACCTATCATAAAGATAATACCAACATGAATTTAAAAACAAAAACCTATCACAAGGATAATACCAACATGAATTTAAAAACAAAAACCTATCACAAGGATAATACCAACATGAATTTAAAAACAAAAACCTATCACAAGGATAATACCAACATGAATTTAAAAACCAAAACCTATCACAAGGATAATACCAACATGAATTTAAAAACAAAAACCTATCACATGGATAATACCAACATGAATTTAAAAACAAAAACCTATCACAAGGATAATATTAAACGGTATAAAGAATAAGAAGAAAAACAACAACAATGTAAACATAGAGTTTAGAAATGAAATCCAAGAAAGTCCTGACCTGAATGTGTTATTAGAGTGAAATAACTGATGACTAAAGACCTAGCTCTGGTAATGTTAACGTATTATGAAAGACGGAAAGAATCAGAGACAGCTCTGGCGGTCTTACTGTTTCATATGAGTGTGAAAACTTTAAAACCACAGATATGATAAGTTAACTCTAAAGATATAACTGTGGCTTTCATACATTGTTACATATAAAGATCCAACACCTGTAGACTTACTGTGCTAACTACAAAAGCAAAGCTTTGGTTGACTCACTGTGTTTCCTGTAAATAAACTTCACTGAATGAATTCCATTGTTATTAATAAAGATCCAACATTCATGGCCCTGCTTTTAACTGTAAATATATAATACTGGCTGTCTACTGTATTAGATTCAAGGTACACATTTCATTGACACACTGTGTTATCTGTAACGATACAACACTGACTATTTTACTGTATTATATTAGTGTATTACTGTAAAGGCACATCTCTAATTGACTTACTGCTATATTGATATGTTAACTAAAACATAACAACTCTATTTTACTGTGTTATATTGATATGTTAACTAAAACATAACAACTCTATTTTACTGTGCTATATTGATATGTTAACTAAAATGTAACAACTCTATTTTACTGTGTTATATTGATATGCTAATTGTAAAAACACATCTTTGATTATCATACCGTGTTATATTGCTATATTACTATAAAGGCATATCTCGAACTATCTTAATTTTATATTGATATGTTAATTGTAAAAACACATCTGTGAATTTCATACCGTAAGATATTGGTATATTACTCTACGTTATATTAATGTTTTAACTCCAAAGGTACAACTCTGACTATTTTACAGTGTTATATTATTGTTTTAACTCTAAAGGTACAACTATGACTACTTTACTGTGATATATTATTGTTTTATTTTAACTCTAAAGGTACAGTTCTGGCTATTTTACTGTGTTATATTATTGTTTTGTTTTGACTCTAAAGGTACAGTTCTGGCTATTTTACTGTGTTATATTATTGTTTTATTTTGACTCTAAAGGTACAGTTTTGGCTATTTTACTGTGTTATATTATTGTTTTGTTTTGACTCTAAAGGTACGGTTCTGGCTATTTTACTGTGTTATATTATTGTTTTGTTTTGACTCTAAAGGTACAGTTCTGGCTATTTTACTGTGCTATATTATTGTTTTATTTTAACTCTAAAGGTACAGTTCTGGCTATTTTACTGTGTTATATTATTGTTTTGTTTTGACTCTAAAGGTACAGTTCTGGCTATTTTACTGTGTTATATTATTGTTTTGTTTTGACTCTAAAGGAACAGTTCTGGCTATTTTACTGTGTTATATTATTGTTATGTTTTGACTCTAAAGGTACAGTTCTGGCTATTTTACTGTGTTATATTATTGTTTTGTTTTGACTCTAAAGGTATAGTTCTGACTATTTTACTGTGTTATATTATTGTTTTGTTTTGACTCTAAAGGTATAGTTCTGACTATTTTACTGTGTTATATCGCTTTCATAACTTTAAATATTTATTTTTGACGATATTGTTTTGTTATATTCATATATAAATATAATTACAGATTCCGACAATTTTAATGTGTCAAACATGTGTGAAACCTTAATGTACCACACTAGCATGATAACCTGACTTGCATAGCTTTAATTATTTTAATGCTTTGAAACGGAGAGACAAAGATAAAATCTCAACCGTAACGTTTCTACTTGCATCATACAACACAGACCGTAACGTCTTAGAAATGCTTTTAAAGCGAATACTGACAAAGGAGATTCATAGTTACGTGTTCCATACTTACGAAGTTCGTGTTTATTTAATCAACAGCAAAACCGTTAAAGTTTGCTGTTTCTATAATCTGACTCTGCTTTGTCGAACGGAAGTACAATGCACGTGCAAAACGTTTGCAGTAGGAAAACAGCTGCGGAAGTGAAACTGAAAGCCTTACATTATATGGACGCACGCGTTAAGACAAACACACACATATCGATATGTCTTGCGTACTTTAAAACTTCCAAGGGATTTTTCCCTCTCTTACGAGTGAAGAGAACTTTACGCATAAAAGACGATTACGCCCGCCCCAAATATTCGAACTTTCTAAGGAGAAATTAATTATATTTTAAAGATCCAATTTCTCCTGGTCAGACAATTTAACATATTATATCCGTTTACCACTGAATTTTCTAAGACCTTCAATGTAATAAATCAGTAATTACCATCTCCAAGGGGATCTCTATGGTAAAATAACAAGTGTCTTACTTTTCTTTTAATGGAAAATCAACACTCCATAGTTCATGTTAATATTTATAGCTCGTGAGTGGATTAATCAATAGATAAGGTTATCACGTTTTAAGATAAGTACTTGTCCAGTTTCTTAAAACTCCTTGTTACGACAGACCCCTCGAAATACCACGCTTAATTTTGAAGTATTGTGTCTCAGAATGTGCTAGTTGATAGAAATAAACTACTTGACTCTACTGTTCATAATCTTTTATCAAATTCAAAGTCTGTGAAATATGTAAAACAATACAGCTGTATATATACCATCTCTACAATTAGTATCACACGCCGTGCTTTCTTCTAATCTAATTATATGTTAACCTCTCAGAACTCTTGTCCTGCTCATAACTGATCTTTCAGCATCATTTCTTTGCTTTCTGTTGATATGATTTACTTTGTTATACCATGAATCAAAGGTTAACAGCATATACAAACACTACTGTCTTCTTTATTTCTATGTTTATGTTACTGTACATATACAAACACTACTGTCTTCTTTATTTCTATGTTTATGTTACTGTACATATACAAACAGCAAAGTCATCTTTATTTCTATGTTTATGTTACTGTACATATACAAACACTACTGTCTTCTTTATTTCTATGTTTATGTTACTGTTCATATACAAACACTACAGTCTTCTTTATTTCTATGTTTATGTTACTGTACAAATAGTTTACAGATTTCACTTATGAGTATATTTTGTAATTTACAAGAGGAAACATTTTGTTACATTATATTATTAGATTACTCTTATGCCTCCAATCCATTTCTTAGCCTTCACGTGCCCACCTCTTAAATTTGAACCGGTTTTTCGCGACTGGGGGTCTCAAATTAAAACTCGCTATCCGTCGTTACAGTAACACGTGCGTTTTGACTGGAACTGAACGTGCAACATTTAAATAGCACTTCACAGGTACAACAATGACGGCGTCCTTATTAAACATTGTTGCAGGATAAATACAGTTTTAATATGTCATCAGTTATAAATTAAAGTCTAATTATTGGATACTTTATATTCATTAACTATTTTATAATGTAGATACTTTTGTATTGGTTTCTAACTTTATATTTTATCAAAATTTAGAGGGCAAACCGTGATACTCTTGGTAGAGAAACCTCAGACATAAATTAACCACTAGTCTTTTCTTATAACCCTTCACTACACGTAACATTCCAACCATCACTTTAGATAAACCTCAGACATAAATTAACCACTAGTCTTTTCTTATAACCTTTCACTACACGTGACATTCCAACCATCACTTTAGAGAAACCTCAGACATGAATTAACCACTAGTCTTTTCTTATAACCTTTCACTGCACGTGACATTCCAACCATCACTTTAGAGAAACCTCAGACATAAATTAACCACTAGTCTTTTCTTATAACCTTTCACTACACGTGACATTCCAACCATCGCTTTAAATGTACATTAACTTCCTATAACAAACTATTGTGTAAGTCAAAGTCACTATAGTTACGCCCCACTTGTATAATCTTTCACTCCTCGTAACACTTCAGTCAACTCTCTTCTCTCACTTAACATAACCTGGCAGCCATCTTTTTTTTTTATTCCTTATTTATTAAAACTATGACCGTCCGACGAAAACAATGTGAATTTTTAACAGTAAACGTTTATTAAAAACAAAGTGAATTTTTGACCGAACGTTTATTTGGCACAATGTCCATCTTAACCGTAATAATACTATTTATGAAGATTAAAATGTAACTGTGAGGTCGAAAACTCTTACAAAACAATAGTGTATCGTTTAAAAAACTTCAACACGCTTACACTAAAAAGTCGAATAAATAAAGACTGGAAGACCAAAACTGTTAGCACGACACACGAGATTTCTCAGACCAATTGATATTTTTCTTATCAGCGGCTGTTTATATCTTAGTTCTTAGTCACCTTTCGAAACATACGTCATCAAACCGGGGTATGAATAAGCTTAGGTTTAGTAATCAGTTTCTTTCCCTTTACATCTGCTTCTTGCGACGCTCATTTGTAGATCAAAACATTTGTTTGTTTTTTCGAAACGTTAAATTATACAACGGTCCCGCTGTGCTTTGTTCATCAATAAAGCCAATCCTCGAGTCTTAGCGTTATAATTCTGTTAACATTACGTCAAAACGTAAAATGACGAGTTGATTATTTGTTTCTGATTTCCTTTCACAATGATCTAAAGCGGGAGAGATTTTGTCATTTTCGTATTTTCATGTAAAGCTATACAAAAGTCCCTAACTTTGACATATTCCGTCAATTGTTGGGTTGCTTTTAATGAACAAGTCATGGCCCCAAAGTGCACACCCCGTTTTCAGGTAACGAGACGAAAGCAATAGAGCCTCTATTTCAAAGGTAACTACTGGGACACTTCTTTACCAGGAATATGTTTATAGGTTTACATATATTTATTTAATAGAAGATGATTCACACTTACATCAACATTCCTCTCTTACAAAAACAAGACAATTTCAACTTTCGGAGGGGCGTTATTTCTACTTAGCAGGTCAACCTGACGTTCTGGTGCTAATAATATTGCTTCTCCATGTTCTGGTGCTAATAATATTGCTTCTCCATGTTCTGGTGCTTGTAATACTGTCTCTCAACGTTTTGGTGCTTTTAATACTGTCTCTCCACGTCCTGGTACTGGTAATACTGTTTCTCTACGTTCTGGTGCTTGTAATACTGTTTCTCTACGTTCTGGTGCTTGTAATACTGTTTCTCTACGTTCTGGTACTGGTAATACTGTTTCTCTACGTTCTGGTGCTTGTAATACTGTTTCTCTACGTTCTGGTACTGGTAATACTGTTTCTCTACGTTCTGGTGCTTGTAATACTGTTTCTCTACGTTCTGGCGCTTGTAATACTGTTTCTCCACGTTCTGGTGCTGATAATACTGTTTCTCCACGTTCTGTTACTTGTAATACTGCTTCTCCACATCTGTTTCTCCACGTTCTGGTGCTAATAATACTGCTTCTCCACGTTCTGGTGCTAATAATACTGTTTCTCCACGTTCTGGTACTGATAATACTGTTTCTCCACGTTCTGGTGCTTGTAATACTGTTTCTCTACGTTCTGGTGCTTGTAATACTGTTTCTCCACGTTCTGGTACTGGTAATACTGTTTCTCTACGTTCTGGTGCTTGTAATACTGTTTCTCTACGTTCTGGTGCTTGTAATACTGTTTCTCTACGTTCTGGCGCTTGTAATACTGTTTCTCCACGCTCTGGTACTGGTAATACTGTTTCTCTACGTTCTGGTGCTTGTAATACTGTTTCTCTACGTTCTGGCGCTTGTAATACTGTTTCTCTACGTTCTGGTGCTTGTAATACTGTTTCTCTACGTTCTGGTACTGGTAATACTGTTTCTCTACGTTCTGGTGCTTGTAATACTGTTTCTCTACGTTCTGGTACTGGTAATACTGTTTCTCTACGTTCTGGTGCTTGTAATACTGTTTCTCTACGTTCTGGCGCTTGTAATACTGTTTCTCCACGTTCTGGTGCTGATAATACTGTTTCTCCACGTTCTGTTACTTGTAATACTGCTTCTCCACATCTGTTTCTCCACGTTCTGGTGCTAATAATACTCCTTCTCCACGTTCTGGTGCTAATAATACTGTTTCTCCACGTTCTGGTACTGATAATACTGTTTCTCCACGTTCTGGTGCTTGTAATACTGTTTCTCTACGTTCTGGTGCTTGTAATACTGTTTCTCTACGTTCTGGTACTGGTAATACTGTTTCTCTACGTTCTGGTGCTTGTAATACTGTTTCTCTACGTTCTGGTGCTTGTAATACTGTTTCTCTACGTTCTGGCGCTTGTAATACTGTTTCTCCACGCTCTGGTACTGGTAATACTGTTTCTCTACGTTCTGGTGCTTGTAATACTGTTTCTCTACGTTCTGGCGCTTGTAATACTGTTTCTCTACGTTCTGGTGCTTGTAATACTGTTTCTCTACGTTCTGGTACTGGTAATACTGTATCTCTACGTTCTGGTGCTTGTAATACTGTTTCTCTACGTTTTGGTACTGGTAATACTGTTTCTCTACGTTCTGGTGCTTGTAATACTGTTTCTCTACGTTCTGGCGCTTGTAATACTGTTTCTCCACGTTCTGGTGCTGATAATACTGTTTCTCCACGTTCTGTTACTTGTAATACTGCTTCTCCACATCTGTTTCTCCACGTTCTGGTGCTAATAATACTGCTTCTCCACGTTCTGGTGCTAATAATACTGTTTCTCCACGTTCTGGTACTGGCAATACTGCTTCTCCACGTTCTGGTGCTAATAATACTGCTTCTCCACGTTCTGGTGCTAATAATACTGTTTCTCCACGTTCTGGTACTGGCAATACTGTTTCTCCACGTTCTGGTACTGATAATACTGCTTCTCCACGCTCTGGTACTGGTAATACTGTTTCTCTACGTTTTGGTGCTTGTAACACTGTTTCTCCACGTTCTGTTACTTGTAATACTGCTTCTCCACATCTGTTCCTCCACGTTCTGGTGCTAATAATACTGTTTCTCCACGTTCTGGTGCTAATAATACTGTTTCTCCACGTTCTGGTACTGATAATACTGTTTCTCCACGCTCTGGTACTGGTAATACTGTTTCTCTACGTTCTGGTGCTGATAATACTGTTTCTCCACGTTCTGTTACTTGTAATACTGCTTCTCCACATCTGTTTCTCCACGTTCTGGTGCTAATAATACTGTTTCTCCACGTTCTGGTACTTGTAATACTGTTTCTCCACGTTCTGGTACTTGTAATACTGCTTCTCCACGCTCTGGTGCTAATAATACTGCTTCTCCACGTTCTGGTGCTAATAATACTGTTTCTCCACGTTCTGGTACTTGTAATACTGTTTCTCCACGTTCTGGTACTTGTAATACTGCTTCTCCACGTTCTGGTGCTAATAATACTGCTTCTCCACGTTCTGGTGCTAATAATACTGTTTCTCCACGTTCTGGTACTGGTAATACTGTTTCTCCACGTTCTGGTACTGATAATACTGCTTCTCCACGCTCTGGTACTGGTAATACTGTTTCTCTACGTTTTGGTGCTTGTAACACTGTTTCTCCACGTTCTGTTACTTGTAATACTGCTTCTCCACATCTGTTCCTCCACGTTCTGGTGCTAATAATACTGTTTCTCCACGTTCTGGTGCTAATAATACTGTTTCTCCACGTTCTGGTACTGATAATACTGTTTCTCCACGCTCTGGTACTGGTAATACTGTTTCTCTACGTTCTGGTGCTGATAATACTGTTTCTCCACGTTCTGTTACTTGTAATACTGCTTCTCCACATCTGTTTCTCCACGTTCTGGTGCTAATAATACTGTTTCTCCACGTTCTGGTACTGGTAATACTGTTTCTCCACGTTCTGGTGCTTGTAATACTGTTTCTCCACGTTCTGGTGCTAATAATACTGTTTCTCCACGTTCTGGTACTGGTAATACTGTTTCTCCACGTTCTGGTACTGGTAATACTGTTTCTCCACGTTCTGGTACTTGTAATACTGTTTCTCCACGTTCTGGTGCTAATAATACTGTTTCTCCACGTTCTGGTACTGGTAATACTGTTTCTCCACGTTCTGGTACTGGTAATACTGTTTCTCCACGTTCTGGTACTGGTAATACTGTTTCTCCACGTTCTGGTACTGGTAATACTGTTTCTCCACGTTCTGGTACTTGTAATACTGTTTCTCCACGTTCTGGTGCTAATAATACTGTTTCTCCACGTTCTGGTACTGGTAATACTGTTTCTCCACGTTCTGGTACTGGTAATACTGTTTCTCCACGTTCTGGTACTGGTAATACTGTTTCTCCACGTTCTGGTGCTTGTAATACTGTTTCTCCACGTTCTGGTGCTAATAATACTGTTTCTCCACGTTCTGGTACTGGTAATACTGTTTCTCCACGTTCTGGTACTGGTAATACTGTTTCTCCACGTTCTGGTACTTGTAATACTGTTTCTCCACGTTCTGGTGCTAATAATACTGTTTCTCCACGTTCTGGTACTGGTAATACTGTTTCTCCACGTTCTGGTACTGGTAATACTGTTTCTCCACGTTCTGGTACTGGTAATACTGTTTCTCCATGCTCTGGTACTGGTAATACTGTTTCTCCATGCTCTGGATGCTAGCAATGCTTCTTTATTTTACGTTTTGCTACTTTTCCACCTTCAGATGCTGTGATCTGCTTCTCCACATCTAAATCCAAGGAATTTGGTTCCAGACACTTAATGGTAAATCCAAAGTCTTATAACGTTAAAAAATGAATTTCTGTACCCGGGAATCACACCTGTATTTTACATTGTTTTTAACAACAATGAAACTTGACATTATTTCTCTATATATTCTGATGTTGCTTCAGTTTCCAGTTTTACGACGGTCGTTTATCGAAATAACTGTGTGGTGGTTGCTATTAGTCACTCAAATGCACAACACCAACAAGAAAATACACAATTTACATTGAAATTCCTTGTTCACTACGTGTAAATATACATTATTATTTATTTATTAGTAAGTAGTTGTTGGATATGGTGAATATTTTAATATGTTTTACTGCCTTTTCCCAATGGTGAGATCACATTTCTGGTTCTTTTCTGAGTTCTCTATGAAACTTTGATCGGGAGTCAGCATTATATTATTAAAGCGCCACCTACGAAGCAAGAAAGAGTTCATGGTAACGTCGTGTTTATGTCGCTATTATAAAGATGCTCTATTGTATATTAATATCTCCGTTATTAATTTATTTTACTTTACGCTCTGGGTCGAAGTCAAACTAATCTATGAAAACTATTTTTTCCATTTTTGTTAGTTTTATTGTGCATCATGTGGTACTCGTAAACCTGATTCGATTTTGTTACTTATCAGAATTTGTACCAACTCACCTACAAATTTAATTTTTCTAGGTAGAATTAGATTAAATTAATCTGTAGACCTTTAACGTAGCCAAATACATCAATCGAAAAGGTTTGACCTCCTGAGTCCAAAACTGTAATTAGATTTTAAATCGCTTGAGAGGTGACAGAGCCATGAGTTAAAGTTTGTACTTGAAAAACAAACAAGAAATCAGAGCCACCCTATGAGACGCTATGCCGCGGCTGAAAAAGATGTTTAAATCAATATATGGTTTATTCTATGGATGATCGTCCATGCAGAATAGCATATACATAACGTAACAGGTGAAAACTGCATCTAGTCTGCCATCATTAAGACATCATTCAATCGGTAATGAAAGTTTGATGAACATTTGTAGATCTGATGAAACTTTCCATTCAGCCTTTGAACTTTGTCACAGCTTTTAGCTTCCATCCTCGTCAAACGAAACATTACTGAGACAAGTCATTTCTGTCTCCAATCTAAATATCTTGATTAGGTCATTGCTCTCTATCCACCCTACCCTGTAATTAAAGTAACTTTCCTTCCGTTAGATCCTGGTTGAATCACAATACATATACGATTTAGATTAAAAATGAACAATTTCTGTGAAAACTGTTTGACTAACATATAAGTAAGTGACAAAGGAGTCCATCAAACCCTCGTGATGTTATTACTACTTCAGGCACGTTCTGATAATTTTGATGATGTCAGTAGTTCAACTCTGCTGGTAAACAAGTAAAGAACACTCAGTTCCTTCAACATCCAGTTTTCCTTTCTGTTTATCACGTGCTCAGTGACGTGAATATCAGACTTGCTGTGGTTTTCGTTCTGTGGTTCTGGAGAGGTACACAAAAGGCTCATTTCTGTCATTCTAAAATTTGTTGTTTGCATTTATGTATTTCAGGTAAAGAAACTGTACGAATACTGCGATCCTGATAGCCTCAAAAGATATGTTGTTTTTTTAATCTTCGAAATGAAATTCTCGGAATGAAACTTAATATACAGTACTGTAAAGATACAGACGTAATAAAACATCTTAACATTAATTATAGGATGAAGAGAAACTCTAACGAATTATCCTGTGCAGCATTATACTCTTAACATACCATTTACTTTGGATTTAATGCATGGTAGGCATGTACTCTTAATTGTGATAAAAGGCCAATAAAACGTCTTGTATTCTCGTCTTTTATTTTATCCTTCAAATTTTGAAGAACAAAATATAAATATAAAATTAGATCCATTTGTCATTTTTAAAGTAAGTTTAGAGAAAAACATTTCTTTAATTATCTCAAAATAAACTATTAAAGAATTTGAAGGAAATACATCAGAACTGAATTTTTAAATGAGTTTTTTATTATTTTAACTGGTTTATTTACCATGAATATTATTTTCACGAGACAGTGAATATTTAGATATAAATAGGAAATGTAAAACATACAAAACGACCTGAAATGACACAGAATATAATTCCATCCTTTGAAAAGAAGATTACGTATCAAAACAGCAAAGAAAGTTTCTATATTACCAAATATGTTGTGATAAAGTTATATGCAAAGATGTTCTTTCTTTTCTGAGAAGCACTGTATGAAACGACATCTTAGGAAACAGATTTTATTAAATAAAATCTTGAGAAACAATAATATAAAAAGAATGTATGATACAATACCTTGGTCCATAAACAGCAGAAAACAATACCTACTGGAAAAATAACATGAAAGAATACCTTGGTCCATAAACAGCAGAAAACAATACCTACAGTAAAAAATAACATGAAACAATACCTTGGTCCATAAACAACAGAACACAATACCTACAGTAAAAAATAACATGAAACAGTACCTTGGTCCATAAACAGCAGAACACAATACCTACAGTAAAAAATAACATGAAACAATACCTTGGTCCATAAACAGCAGAACACAATACCTACAGTAAAAAAATAACATGAAACAATACCTTGGTCCATAAACAGCAGAACACAATACCTACAGTAAAAAATAACATGAAACAATACCTTGGTCCATAAACAGCAGAAAACAATACCTACAGTAAAAAAATAACATGAAACAATACCTTGGTCCATAAACAGCAGAACACAATACCTACAGTAAAAAATAACATGAAACAATACCTTGGTCCATAAACAGCAGAACACAATACCTACAGTAAAATAACACAAAACAATACCTTGGTCCATAAATAGCAGAAAACAATACCTACAGTAAAAAATAACACAAAACAATACCTTGGTCCATAAACAACAGAAAACAATACCTACAGTAAAAAATAACATGAAACAATACCTTGGTCCATAAACAGCAGAAAACAATACCTACAGTAAAAATAACACAAAACAATACCTTGGTCCATAAATAGCAGAAAACAATACCTACAGTAAAATAACATGAAACAATACCTTGGTCCATAAACAGCAGAAAACAATACCTACAGTAAAAAATAACATGAAACAATACCTTGGTCCATAAACAGCAGAACACAATACCTACAGTAAAAAATAACATGAAACAATACCTTGGTCCATAAACAGCAGAACACAATACCTACAGTAAAAATAACACAAAACAATACCTTGGTCCATAAATAGCAGAAAACAATACCTACAGTAAAAAATAACACAAAACAATACCTTGGTCCATAAACAACAGAAAACAATACCTACAGTAAAAAATGACACAAAACAATATCTTGGTCCATAAACAGCAGAACACAATACCTACAGTAAAAAATAACATAAAACAATACCTTGGTCCATAAACAGCAGAACACAATACCTACAGTAAAAAATGACACAAAACAATATCTTAGGAAAGGAGATGAAGTGATATTTTTATAGAAGAATGCTTCAGAACAATATTTTATGAAACGTATTGTGTGAAACAATATCTTAAAAATCTTACTGTATCAAGCAACATCTTTTCCAAAGACAGCAGGAAAAAATACTTTATAAAAATAACAGTATGATATAATATCTTACTCCAAAAACACTGACACAGTATCTTAGCAAAATAATAGTGTGAACCAGTCTTACTCCAAAAACACTATGAAACAATGCCGTAGAAAATAGCAGTATGAAACAATGCCGTAGAAAATAGCAGTATGAAACAATGCCATAGAAAATAGCAGTATGAAACAATATTTTCTCCAGAGACAGCAAGAAACAGTATCTTAGAAAACTAACTGTATGAAACAATGTTTTATCCAGAGACAGGAAGACACCATATCTTATAAAACTTATTGTAGCTCTGTCTTATGAAATGTATTGTGTATATTTATATATTAAATTTTATGATGTCATTATATGTTGTAAAATGTATTTTGTGTAACTACATCATGCTTAATCATGTAAATGCGTCTTGTGAGTTCTGGTATATATTGCAGTAAATGTAATTTAATGCAATTTGTTTGTTAGCTAGAAGAGCCTGAGGGTGAAAACGAAGACGTTAAGTTTGAAAAGTTTATTAATAAAGACTATTAAATTATAAAAACATTGGGATCACATAGTTTGGTATATTTGAATGTAGGTTAAAAAATACAGAGAAAAGAGCTAAAAGAGACAGAGTTAATGTAGTGAATCAACGTGTGTTTTTATTGGAATACTTAGATCTGTTTTAATAATCGTGCATACTGAAGTTTTTTTACAAGTTTATTTTTTTACGTTAGTGTAGTACAGTTAGCGTGGCTGTGCACTTCGCCTACAATTTACTCTGATTTTTAAACCTCTAGATACGTTACAGGTAGAAATAAACTAATTTATTATCGTTACGTAGAGTGGACGATTGGATTATTTTCATCAGGAGCCCGGCATGGCCAAGCGTGTTAAAGCGTTCGACTCGTAATCCGAGGGTCGCGGGTTCGAATCCCGGTAGCACCAAACATGCTCGCCCTTTCAGCCGTAAGGGCGTTATAATGTGACTGTCAGTCCTACTATTCGTTGGTAAAAGAGTAGCCCAAGAGTTGGCGGTGGGTGGTGATGACTAACTGCCTTCTCTCTAGTCTTACACTGCTAAATTAGGGACGGTTAGCGCAGATAGCCCTCTAATTGCTTTGCGCGAAATTCAAAACAAACGAACAAACAAACAAATTTTCATCAGATATTGTAAAATAACTTGGCAACGAAAGAATATTATGACAACGTTCAAAATGATCACAATGGTACAAAATGAGATCTGTTAGATGGTTACAATGGTACAAAATGAGATTTGCTAGATGGTCACAATGGTACAGAATGAGATCTGCTAGACGGTCACAATGGTACAGAATGATATTTGCTGGATGGTCACAATGGTACAAAATGAGATTTGCTAGATGGTCACAATGGTACAGAATGAGATCTGCGAGATGGTCACAATGGTGCAAGATGAGATTTGCTGGATGGTCACAATGGTACAAAAATGAGATTTGCTAGATGGTCACAATGGTACAGAATGAGATCTGCTAGACGGTCACAATGGTACAGAATGAGATTTGCTGGATGGTCACAATGGTACAAAATGAGATTTGCTAGATGGTCACAATGGTACAGAATGAGATCTGCGAGATGGTCACAATGGTACAGAATGATATCTGCTAGATGGTCACAATGGTACAAAATGAGATCTGCTAGATGGTCACAATGGTACAGAATGAGATCTGTTAGATGTTCACAATGGTACAGAATGAGATCTGCTAGATATGATAAGACAGTTGAAAGAAGAATGGACAGAATTTAAATAATATGAAGAAGAACCGGACAGCAATTAAAATAACAATACATTGTACTTATTGCAATACGTTGTACATATCGCTAAGAATTACTAACAAAATATATTAGTGAATAAGAGCTCTTCCTAAAGGATATCACAAAAAAGAAATTATTATAGACGTACAAAACCTAGCCATTAAAGCCAAGACAATAATGGATGAACATCTGTTAAGACTCCTTTAGAACCAGTAGTTAAAGAATTAGTGTCAGAGTCCAACCATATCACAGAAATAACAAAGGGCTAACCAGACATTAAGAAATGCATATTAGTTGGACTTACGAGACATCGTTCAGCTGAAAATACCCTGTCTGCTCCAAACGAAAGAAGTAGAACTTGATTGTTTAAAGAAACCTATGTTATTGATGGGAAATCCTGCAGTTGGATATAAAGATAATAATGCGACTATGGATTGACCAGATCTTTATTCTTAACCTTTCGACTACAAGTCTTCTTCTGGAGATCATCCTTACAACACCTTGATCGACCATCATTCTACAGTTACAAGATTTAAAGATGATAAACTACCACTAGATATGAAGAGAACTTGTGCAAGTGAACATAAAGACCTGACAAGAAGAAAATTGAGGTTACTTTTGCTACAAGAAACTTATCTATCCTCATTATGTATATCCAACTGAAATCAAGAACGAGTGCATATTGGGAATTGGCTTCTTGGGAGAAATAAATGTGAGGTTAGGCGAGCTTTGAATAGTTCTGTCCCCGCTAGTGCAGTGGTAAGTCTACGGATTTGCAACGTTAAAATCAGTGGTTCGATTCCCCTTGGTGGTCTCAGCACATAGCCCAATGTGGCTTTGCTATAAGAAAACACACATACAAACACGAATAGCTCTACAGTCTATGACCGTGAAATCCATCTGCAGTACATGGAAATTCCTAGACCTGATATTAAACTTCCTACGACAACGAATAGGAGTCATTGTACCATCAAGAAGCAACTTACTTACATGGGGACTTCTTAACAACGTATGCACTTCTAATGATTGCATTATAATATAACCAAACACCTCTGCATCTCTTGATGGATCTGAAAAATAAAGATGTCATCATCGGACCCATGGACACAACAAACTGGACAATTTCAATGAAGGGCTTGTGAGTGGAACTCCAAGCAGTGGAAGAACCAAGAATTATCAAGTATGGAACCGCCAGTGGATTCACTTCACCACCTTCTCAGGTCTAAGACACCATCCCACCTGTATGCTATGGATCTCGAAAAAGAAAACCATAAATAAGATTTAGTTAATGCAAAATGTAGTGTAGGAGTTTATTTCCGTGTTGAAACTGTTTAAAATACTTCAGACCCATATGTTGATATTATAATTTATTTGTTAGCAAGAGGGAGATGCAGGTCGTAATGATGTCGTTAAGAGCTAAGGGTTCATAACAATACTGTGATATCACGTTTTCTAGAAAGTTCGAGGTTTGGTGATGAATGCGAGGCTGGGAGGTGATAGAGAATAAGATAGTTGTCAGCCGACAGAGTGAACCAGTCAGTGTATATTTAGTGAAGTATTTGAATCTGTATCAGCACAGTGTTTAAGCTGGTAGAAACGTTAGAGAGAATAAATTAATATGTTATCGTTTTGTAAACTGGACGTTGGGTTATTTCACCAAATAATGTCAAAGAACAAAAGAACAACACCACAACAACATCAATGTTAAATAGCCTAGAATTTTGATGTTCAAGTCAAGCCTTGTTACTCGACTTTGGTAAAAGAGACTTCCATTATAAAAACTATAATGTAAACAATGTGTTTAGTAATTTTGAGGGATATTCTACAGACGTTTCTTTCTCACTGCTGTACGTCATATCCGATGCACGTGATAGTTATGTTGATTCCTCTGATCCTGCACGTTTCCCGATGTTGTTGACTAACGCTCGTATATTATTTGTATTCAAGCGCAGACAGACGGTCTAGTTGGTAGAGTCTTTTCGCTGTCATAGCAACAAGAAACACAAGGCTACGCCCTACTACTTATGCGAGAAGCATGACGTCAAACGTGGGTCAACGGATTTTGATAATACTCGGATGTCCGTTCTGGGATCCAGGGCCGTTTTAAACACTCGATAAAGTACTGTGTATGAACAGCAGATCTGCAGCTGTCTAAGCAGAACCTGATCACCTTTGGGGCTGGCTCAAGGCAACAAATTAAGCCTAGTTGTAGTAAATACAGTTCAGCGTCAGTGTTGACCTTGTCCGTCAGGACTCAGCTTTGGAACACGGAAACGCAAACTTCACTTGTTGTAAGCACCAAGTCATGAGGGTGGACTGATAGCCTAGTCGCGCGATAAACGCTGTGAAAGCACGCGAGCTCAGACGGTAAAGATATCACGTTTGTTTAACGCTTTTCAAGAGGACCACTTTAAGTCTGTTGTTGCTTATCAGCTATCTTTAAGCAATCTACTATTTAAAATAGACTTGTTCCATAACAATGTTGTTGTCTGGTTCTTCGTGGGCAGTTTTCACCCTGTCCTTGTCTCTCAAGATGAAATCATACACTGCAAATCTTCTGGTAAGTTCATTCACATGTTCACTATCATTGTCTCAGTTTTAAGTCGTATACTTCTTCTTGGGTGATTTTATACCAAGTGGGTTGCGAACATTGTTATACTCTCGCTCTTTAGAAGTTTAGTACAATAATATCATGTGCTCGTGATAGTGTTAGCTTGAATTTCTATAACATCCAACTAGTAATTGCTTTGAAGCTAATTAGCAACCCCAAGAAGTTAGGACTGGCTCGTTTGTTATTTTAAAGCAAAGCCATTAGGTTATCGGTTGTGGCTACCGTGGATAATCGAACCCTGGATTTTAGCGTTGCAAGTCCATAAACATATCGCTGTCCCACCAGGGACCGGAAGCTTTGAAATAACAGTGCTCGGTTGTTCACGTTAGTAAAGGTAAATGCTTTCTAAATGTGTTATCTTCTAACACACTGCATATGCTTCACTTCACTGATGAAATGTACAGTAAAACTGTGTTTTTTTCTGGAAGCTTTTGATTTGGTTACGAGTTAAAATATCAAAGAGATTATTTTAAAATATGATATCCCTAACTCCATGTGCACTCACTAAATGTTTCGACATCACTAGCTTTAGGTAAATTAACCACACGTGTTATATGTGTTGATAAACTGACATAACTGGATTGGAGATATTTTGTTGACAAATAAATAAACATTTCTATTAATATAGGCATGTGACTTGAAATGATAAAATGTCATAATAAGCCAGTCACTACAAAATAAAATAACCTTATTTTGTTTAGATTGCAGTCACTATGGATTTAAAACATAACCTGAAGGTTAACAACTAATAACGAGATAAAGAAAAGTCATGAAAAGGAAGAATTCTGTCCAGTATAAACTCACATGTAAACTTGTACCACTCTTCCATATAAATGTATCCATTTTATAGATTTAATCATATTTTTGTTTGACGAATGATTCTATGATGACACCATACGATACAAGGATTTTTAATGTGCTGTGTGTCTGTGTTTGTGGTTAAATTTTTAGCTCACTTATTTTCCAGTTTAGAAAATAATAATTGATTGGTTGTAATTAGGCACAAACTACACAATAGTCTATTAGTTCTCTGTTCACCACGGGTATCAAAACCCAGTTTCTACCGTCGTAAGTTCGCAGCTATACCAGCGTACCATTGAAGAGGGGCAGACAATAATGAAATAACAAATAAACAACAGCACGAGGAAACTTACATTCTAGAAGAATGTACAGGTCCACGTGCTTTATTCTGTAAATTTTGACGTCATGAACATTGTGTAGTTTTAGTAAATTAGGAATGATAAAACTTTGAACATTTACTTTAAGAAAAGAAAATGTCTTATGAAATAAAACTAAAGGTCCGACATGGCCACGTGGTTAGGGCGCTGAACTCGTAAACTGAGAGTCGCGGGTTCGAATACTCGTCACACCAAACGTGCTCGTCCTTTCAGCCGTGGGGGCGTTATAAGGTAACGCCAATCTCACTATTCATTGATAAAATAGTAGCCCAAGAGTTAACAGTAGGTGGTGATGACTAGCTGGCTTATCTTTAGTCTTACAGTGTTGAACTAGGAACGGATAGCGCAGATAGTGTTGAACTAGGCATGGATAGCACAGATAGTGTTGAACTAGGGACGGATAGCACAGACAGTGTTGAACTAGGGACGAATAGCACAGATAGTGTTGAACTAGGGACGGATAGCACAGACAGTGTTGAACTAGGGACGGATAGCACAGACAGTGTTGAACTAGGGACGGATAGCACAGACAGTGTTGAACTAGGGACGAATAGCACAGACAGTGTTGAACTAGGGACGGATAGCACAGATAGTGTTGAACTAGGGACGGATAGCGCAGATAGTGTTGAACTAGGGACGGATAGCACAGATAGTGTTGAACTAGGGACGGATAGCACAGATAGTGTTGAACTAGGGACGGATAGCACAGACAGTGTTGAACTAGGGACAGATAGCACAGATAGTGTTGAAATAGGGACGGATAGCACAGATAGTGTTGAACTAGCGACGGATAGCACAGACAGTGTTGAACTAGGGACGATAGCACAGACAGTGTTGAACTAGGACGGATAGCACAGACAGTGTTGAACTAGGGACGGATAGCACAGATAACTCTAGTGTAGCTGTGCGCGAAATTCATTAACAAACAAATTGTTTATTCTCCTGTTAAGCTCTTTACCGAATAATCGTTGATTCTTCGAGTTACTTTATAAATCACTGAGTATATTATGCATTCAAACTAAAATATATTTTTGTTCAGTTTTCAGAATGTTCATGTCACATTCAGAATGTTTGATTTCGATCTTTCCCTGACATTTCGAAAATATAAAAGAAAAACAAAAAAACATGAATGTGTCTCGAAGCGTTACGTGTATATAATCCAGTTAAGGTAATCAAATTATGAGTTTTCTCTAGTGTACTTGAGTCTAGGAAGAAGCCAACACAATTTTATACTAGTGTAACATCTGAATCCTGTTGGCTGCAAGCTTGGGCCTTGTTTGCACATTATTGTAGACTTACCCACTGCCTTCTTCTGCAGCCAATTTTTAGGCCTTAAGTTACATGATTGTATTTAGAAATGGGTTCAAATCAAAGCAGGAAGAAAAGGATCCCCTGAGAATTGTGGAAGGAGTTTGGATGTACAGGATGTTTCATTTCAACAATCCACAGAAACATGTAACGTGTCCAGTAATAAAGATGGCAGTGACAATGAACATGGTTGTCAGGTTTGTTTACTTCATTCAAGATCATTTAGTAATTAATAAATGTTTAATGTGGAAAAGTAACAATTATTGAATATCTTTTGATACAGGCCACTGGTAATGAGGATGCTATAAAGGCAGAACCGACCAAAATTATCAAACACAACGAAGACAACCAGAATGAGAAGAACAAGAAAATTGTGGGGAAGAGATGGAAGCAGATTGCCAGGAAAGCCTTCCGCGGAAGTAAACAGAAAATGAAACTTAATGAAAGTACAGACAGCGGTGTGTCACTCGGGTTTGACTTTCTGGAAAAGGCCAGATCGATTGAAAACCTGGATGTAGAAGGCTTGACACTACTACAGATTCTTGCAGTTGTAAGTACAGGTGTAGTTTAAACAAATTTACCAGTCTCCACCTGGTGGTGTAAACATCTTCCAGGTCGTGATAAACGGTATAATGTCAAGGTAGTGTTAATTTAGTAACGAAGTTTTCATTCAGGTGTAAATTATATATATTGACGTATGCAATAATAATAAAAACCTAAACTTGAAATTAGAAATGTATTTACGCTCAAGTAGAAAATTGCAAATCGATCTTGTCTCGAGTAATATTTTAATACAAGTTATACTGTGATGTTTGATGTGCGTATAAACACACACTGAGGTTTATAAACACTATATAGTCTCGTAGGTTCATCACTTTCTGAAATATAGGAATACAACATGTACGCAGTAGGTATGAATAGGGCTTAGCTTCATCACATTCAAAATGAGGTCAACTAATTTTCTTTGTTTTACCCAGAATGCTTTGGAATTGAGTGCGCCTGCCAGTGACGTATTACTGAGGAATAAAAACAACAACTGGATACAACTCTCTGGTCATGAGGGTAAGTCTTGTTTTAATTATAAAAACTAAACATTAGTCAGTAAAAAAAAAAGACGAAAGAAAAAAGTTGGACACTCTAGAGAACTTTGTTTTATTCATTACTGAAAACTAGTAAACAATGAAAATATCTGAAGTAATAACATAAAACGTTATTTTGTTCGCAACTATTAAAAATGTCGCTACGATACTAGTGTTAGTTTTAGCTCGTACAGTGTAGTTAAGAAGTGAACAACAATAGTTATTCGGCACTAGTGTTAGTTTCAGTTCAAACAGTGTAGTTAGTAAGAAGTGAACAACAATAGTTACCTGGCACTAGTGTTGGTTTCAGTTCAAACAGTGTAGTTAGTAAGAAGTGAACAACAATAGTTACCTGGCACTAGTGTTAGTTTCAGTTCAAACAATGTAGTTAAGAAGTGAACAACAATAGTTACCCGGCACTAGTGTTAGTTTCAGTTCAAACAGTGTAGTTAGTAAGAAGTGAACAACAATAGTTACCTGGCACTAGTGTTAGTTTCAGTTCAAACAATGTAGTTAAGAAGTGAACAACAATAGTTACCTGGCACTAGTGCTTAGTTTCAGTTCAAACAGTGTAGTTAGTAAGAAGTGAACGACAATAGTTACCTGGCACTAGTGTTAGTTTCAGTTCAAACAATGTAGTTAAGAAGTGAACAACAATAGTTACCCGGCACTAGTGTTAGTTTCAGTTCAAACAGTGTAGTTAGTAAGAAGTGAACAACAATAGTTACCTGGCACTAGTGTTAGTTTTCAGTTCAAACAGTGTAGTTAGTAAAAAGTGAACAACAATAGTTATCCGGCACTAGTGTTAGTTTCAGTTCAAACAGTGTAGTTAGTAAGAAGTGAACAACAATAGTTACCTATATTTTCATATTTGTAGGATCCTTAGCTCCTGCAGGACCTGGAACTATATGGAAGAAGAGAAACTCCGATGACAGTGAAGTTCAGGCTTATAAAAAATTAATGCAAGATAACATGGCGGACGTGGTTCCAAAGTTTTACCGAGATGTTGAATATAACGGAGACGGTATCCTTTAATTCACAGGTTTAACACGTTGTTAAAAGAGAAACGTAACCACGTGAGTCGACTTTACTGAAAACCTCATCACGTATATCACGTTAAATTTAATATTCATGAGATGAATAGTAAATGATTGCGTTATGAATACCGTTTGTCAACCCCCTGAGACAATTCAAGATTTTACTGTTGAAAATAAACTTATATTTTCTGTTGTTATCTTAAATAAAAATATCAAACTATAATTTTATTAAATATTATGTCTTTCTAAGTATGTTTTTGATCATATTAAGGCTATGACTTTTTAACTATTTGTAATCAGATTTTATAGAAATACAAGATCTGCTATATGATTTCACAAACCCTTCTGTCATGGATATCAAGATGGGGACAAGGTATGTAATTAGAAGTAGTGGTTATGTACTGTTCATATTCTGTAGCTCTAGACCTCTGTCTTTATAATATTGTGATTCTGCATCTATAGTTCTGTAGAAAAACTGTATTTAGCTTTATTATAGTGTACTCTTCCGCCCCTAGTAAAATGTACTTTGGGTCCATAGAGGGAGTCAGTAGCTCGAAAGCAAAGTGTTGTATATCCCTATAATAATAAGTAGCTCCATAGCAAAGAGCTCAATTCTCTATAACAAAGTACTCTATATCTTTACAACAAAGTGCTCTATATCTTTACAACAAACTACTCTATATCTTTACAACAAAGTGCTCTATATCTTTACAACAAAGTGCTCTATATCTTTACAACAAACTACTCTATATCTTTACAACAAACTACTCTATATCTTTACAACACACTACTCTATATCTTTACAACAAAGTACTCTATATCTTTACAACAAAGTACTCTATATCTTTACAACAAAGTGCTCTATATCTTTACAACAAACTACTCTATATCTTTACAACAAAGTGCTCTATATCTCTATAGCAGGGTGGCCAAACTTGCTTAACGTAAGAACCACATAAGATAAACTTCAGATGTTTGAGAGCAGTAAGACATGAACAAATATTAAACACACATTTTTATTGTTACGTTTTGTTACATAAGTTCTATATAAATATTAAGAAGTACATGTACGTGATAATATTTATTCATGTATGTAGTTTTTAAACTGTTAATTTGTATTAGTTTCAATAACCACAAAGTACATATATATATATACCAAATGTTTTCAAAGCACTGACTGATTATTGTATATTGAGCGTATTTAATACGGTAATAAACTACGGAAACATTTAAGAAAAACATGCAAATTTGCATTTCTTTAACATTAAATGAAACTGCCACACACAAAAGGGATAAAACAGATATTTTTAATGATAGTTATTTATTTTATAAATATGTGGTCAAAATATGTAAAACTATAAAATTAGAGATATTTTAATCAGAAACCACCTTACAAAGTTTTAGTTTTGTCATATTATTTTTCTCACACAAACAAACATTGATAGAATTATCAGGTTATTTACTGCTAGTAGAGGTCGTGTGAGTTTCCATCCTGGTTGTGAGTCGTTGAAATTCAGGCTGATATGTTGTCAAGGCTGTACGAATTAGCTCCGTTAGGTGTTGGTTTGTAAGGACTGCATTATGCTTCGGCTTCACAAATTTCATTACAGAGTACAGTGATTCACAGCAGTATGTTGTGCTGAAAATTGAGATGAGTCGCACACTGGTTTTCTTCAGTTCATTAAAATTTATTTCTGTAATTTGCTCCCAGAACTCAATTGTAGAATGGAATTTATGGTTCATCTTTAGATCCGGGTCCTCCAGTAGTTCTATTAGTTCCATTTCCACAACAGATGATTCTGTACCCAGAAGTTCGAGAATTGGACAACCATCATTGGTCACATCAATCATGAATGGATTTACAAGAAAGGAGAAACAGGACTTCAGCTTCTGCAAGTCCTCAAACCTGTGTAGGAAATTATCAAGCAGTCCTTGTAACTTATATTTGTATTCTTCTAGTTTGTGGTCTTTTATTTCAATATCAGGGAAGGTATTTACTCTCCTTTTGAGACTGGGAAAGCAACTGAATTTTCTTCACAATATGTCTCTTTCAAAAAGCCTTATTTTATTCTGAAAACTGAAAATTGTCTGAGAAAGGTCAGAAACAATCTTATCCTTTCCCTGGAGTGCCATGTTGAGAGCTTGTAGATGATTCATTACATCAGTAATGAACATTAGATCTTGCATCCATTCGTTTCCAAGTTGTGGATAGAATCTTTTCTTTTTCTTCAAGAAAAGTAATAATAAACTCCAACAGATCCACAAACTTATTTAAGGCATTGCTGGTTGACAGTCACCTCACAATGCAGTAAAAAGAGACATCATTGGGTTTATCTTCAAGCTGCAATTCTTCAATAAAATTTTTGAACTATCGGTGGATCTTCCCATTTAAGTGTATGAAATTTACAATTTCAAGAACAAATTTCATAACATCTTCATACTTGAAGTATCTGGCTGCCAGGTGTTCATGATGAATAATGCAATGAACAGGGAAAAACTCTGGAAAGCTGGAATCACTTTTCATAAGTGTAATTAATCCTGCATTTTTTCCTACCATTGGAAGTGCTCCGTCTACTGCAACACTGACGAGTTTATCCAGTGGAATATTAGCATTTGTTAAGGCTCTGTCAAGTGCATTTTTAATGTCAACACCAAAGGTTGTTTCTTTTAGTGCCAGTGAGTCCAACATCTCTTCTTCCACAGTTACATTAGAGGAAACATAACAAACAAATACTGCCAGTTGTGGGTTGTCTTGTATGTCTGTAGATTCGTCAGGGACGAAGCTGAATGCAGAGGAATTCTTTAAATCATTTTGCATTTTGCCTGTAACATTAGCACTGATCTGGTAGATACGTCTCTCTGTAGTGTGGTGTGAAGCTACTGGTTGTTCTATTAGTTGCTGAAGTTTTGTGTTGTTTGGATCTAACACTGCAACAACTTCAGCTATATTCTTGTCAACAAATTCACCATTAGAATAAGAGCGTTTAGCACGAGCAGTATTTCACGATATAACAGAACTAGCTTCAGTCGTTGTATCAACTTCCTTACTGGACGTTGTCAAAAGTGTCTGCTAGCTATTTAGTGATGATTTTAACACAATTAACTTGTTTTTCCGTAATTTTGATTTAGCTGGATAATCAGATGAAACGTTTTTATGATTTATTTCGTTGTGACATTTCCAGTTACTGGCTTTGTAATGACTGAGTAACACATTGTAGATAAGACACAAAGGTTTACCTTCTATAAAGGTGAATGCAAAATCTTCCTCCCACTCTGACTTAAAATTTCTCTTTTCATCTTCATACTTTTGTTTCTTACAATTTTATGACGTATTCTTCCGTCACAAACTTTTCACAGACACTTCTAAAAAATTAAAGAGAAAATAAACAATAACCTCCAACACGCGCAATGCAACCAACTGTACAACGCCCAGGATCACACTAACATTCCGCTAATTTCACCACCCGCAAAACACCCACACATGCCACAATCATGCGATCACAAGCCACGTCTACTAAAACTAACATTGTCAGCACCAGCTTGTACAATTACTGATTCTCCAGCACAATTTCTCTGTAATCCTTGTTTGTATGATTACTGAATCTCCAGCACAATTGCTTTGTAATCCTTGTTTGTATGATTACTGATCTATTACAATTCCTCTGTAATCCTTGCTGATCCGAAATTTCTTTAATCTCTGATTCATATCTAACATTAAAATTAGGATTTAAATTTTTAAATATATTTACTCACCATGAACATTAAACTTACGTTTTAATCCAATGGACTCTCAGATTATTCCCGGTAAATAATTATAAAGGTTGAAACTAGCTGGCCCAGCATTGCCAGGTGAGTTAAGGCGTTCGACTCGTAATCTGAGGGTCATGGGCTCGAATCCCCATCACACCAAATATGCTCGCCCTTTCAGCCGTGGGGCCTTATAATGTAACGGTCAATCCCACTATTCGTAGGTAAAAGAGTAGCCCAAGAATCGGCGGTGGGTGGTAATGACTAGCTGCCTTCCCTCTAGTCTTACACAGCTAAATTAGGGACAGGCTAGCGCAGGTAGCTCCTCGAGTAGCACATTATATGTCAAACAGCCGCATGTGGCCCGCGGTTTGGCCACCACTTACTCTGTAGTAAAATACTATATACTTGTAAAGATACTCGATATCTCTATAATAAATTATTCGATATCTCTATAATAAATTACTCTGTATCTCTCTAACAATTTACTCAGTCTCTATAATAAATTGTTTGTCAGTTCTTATGAAAGTGTTTTATGATACTATAGCTCAAGGAACCAAATAATATTTATAAATAATAATTATTTATATCAACTCTGTTAATTCATATTAAACATATTTTCGAATTCTAGTAATTTTTTCTTAATTTAACAGACGATTCTCCCCATGTTGTAAACATTTCTTTTACTTAATATTAAGCCTAGTCATAAAATAAGTGAATTTTCGCTTCTGTTTTTGGGTGGGAATTTGTTAAGTTGCGTCGCGAATGATAAATGATTTGACGTGTTTCACAAAATAACGTTATTCAATATTTCAAATGATTATATATTTGAACATACCAGTCGTTTAATATATAAACGCTGCGTTTATTCTATGCTAGAACGTTTCTCGAGATCGAAGTGCAAAACACCAAGGCCAGAGCAGATCTATACCAGAAAATGGTTAGAGTTGACCCTCACTCCCCAACAGCGGAAGAAAGAGAATCTGGAACAATAACTAAACTAAGATATATGCAGGTGAGAAACATGATGAATAAATCAGTTTAATAAATAAAATAATATTGCCAATACAGCTTGTCCTACTTACTTCTTTCATACTTAATGCACTATCTGCGTTTTACTTCCAGTTCATTACGTAGATTCCTCGCTGCCATCTATTGAGAGATTTAGAAACCTAGTTTAATAAATATCTAAGTTTTCGTGTGTGTACAAGATTATTTAGTTTTGATGGAGGGAAGAAACAAACAATCATTTAGTTTTGCAGATTCCCTTGTGTTGTATTTTAACTCGATGTTTCATTTCCATCAGCTCGCGATCCACACTTTGAAGTAATATATGCAAGTCAAATCCCACTGTTCGATTACAGTAGTTCAAAAGTTCACGGTTGGTGCTGTTGACCATCCGCATTCACTGAGTATGGTTGGTCAATAGCACCAACCGTGATCTTGAACTACTAGCTATGGCTTGCCCAGATAGTCCTTGTACAGTTTTCCTCGGATATCCTAAAACTAACTCTTTTAGTTTGCTACACAAGTATGACAGTGAGTGAGCTGCTTTCTCTAGATGCTACGTTTAGTATTTGATGTGAAATAACAAGGAAATGCTTATAATCTTTAATTTGACGAAAGTTTAAACACTTGTTTAAACAGTGTTAAACAGTTGTGCAAGTTAAACAGACTTTATGTTTTCATATAAAATGAACCAGTGAAATAGTAGAATTAATCTTTATAACAAGACTATGTCGTTGCTTCCATGAATAAAATTCATATGTTATAAGTAACCAGTCTCTTCTTGAACCAGTCTCTTCTTGTTTTCCAGTTTCGAGAAAATCTCAGTTCCTCATCCACTCTGGGATTTAGAATCGAAGGATTTAAGGTAAGATAATAACAATTTCATTCTTTCCACTGATTAAATCTAAAACAACTAACATATATTTAACTATGTCGTTTAAAGTCGTAATGATCAGTTGGTTCTATCATTTACTAAATCTCAAGAAATAATATTAAAACCTAACATATATTTAAAGTTGATTGTTGGAAGATTTAATGTAGTTAATTGGCCCAGTTATTGACTTAATC